>NC_056728.1:1703184690-1703305036 GCF_019279795.1 Protopterus annectens | reverse complement strand
CCCAAAACCCGATGAGGAAACAAAAAAACCCTTTCCTTTCCAAAAAATTTTCCTTTCCAAAAAATTTTCCCCTTTCCAGGGGGGAAAAAGGGCCCAAAAAAAAAAGTAAACAAAAAAATAAGGAAAAAACCCAAAAAAAAAAAAAAACCAAAAAAAGACACCTAAAAAAAGGAAAACCCCTAAAAAATTGGAAAACCTAAAAATGAATTAACCCTAAAAAAGGAAAACCTCCGGCCTTTTTCAATAAAGGAACCGGGGGGTTAATTTCACCAGGAGACCTGACTGATAGCTAAGGTACTACACCAGGAAACCTGACTGATTGACAGCTAAGGTACTACACCAGGAAGCCTTACTGATTAACATCTGAGGCACTACACCAGGAAACCTGACTGATTGACAACTAAGGTACTACACTAGGAAATCTGACTGATTGACAACTAAGGTACTACACCAGGAAACCTGACAGATTGACAACTAAGGTACTACACCAGCAAACCTGACTGATTGACAGCTAATGTACTAACCAGGAGACCTGACTGATAGCTAAGGTACTACACGAGGAAACCTGACTGACTGACAGCTAGGGTACTACACGAGGAAATCTGACTGATTGACAACTAAGGTACTACACCAGGAAACCTGACTGATTGGCAACTAAGGTACTACACCAGGAAACCTGACATATTGACAGCTAAGGTACTACACCAGGAGACCTGACTGACAGCTAAGGTACTACATCAGGAAACCTGACTGATTGACAGCTAAGGTACTACACAAGGAAACCTGACTGATTGACAGCTAAGGTACTACACGAGGAAACCTGACTGATTGACAACTAAGGTACTACACCATGAAACCTGACTGATTGGCAACTAAGGTACTACACCAGGAAACCTGACATATTGACAGCTAAGGTACTACACCAGGAGACCTGACTGACAGCTAAGGTACTACACGAGGAAACCTGACTGATTGACAGCTAAGGTACTACACAAGGAAATCTGACTGATTGACAGCTAAGGTAGTACACCAGGAAACCTGACTGATTCACAGCTAAGGTACTACACCAGGAGACCTGACTGACAACTAAGTTACTACACCACGAAACCTGACTGATTGACAGCTAAGGTACTACACCAGGAAACCTGACTGATTGCCAGCTAATGTACTACACCAGGAAACCTGACTGATTGACAGCTAATGTACTTCACAAGGCAACCTGACTGACAGTTAAGGTACTACACCAGGAAACCTGACTGATTGACAGCTAAGATACTACACAAGGAAACCTGACTGACAGCTAAGGTACTACACCAGGAAACCTGACTGATTGACAGCTAAGGCACTACACCAGGAAACCTTACTGATTGACATCTGAGGTGCTACACCAGGAAACCTGACTGATTGACAGCTAAGGTACTACACCAGGAAACCTGACTGATTGACAGCTAAGGTACTACACCAGGAAATCTGACTGATTCACAGCTAAGGTACTACACCAGGAAACCTGACTCATTGACAGCTAAGGTACTACACCAGGAGACCTGACTGACAGCTAAGGTACTACACCAGGAAACCTGACTGATTGACAGCTAAGGTACTACACAAGGAAACCTGACTGATTGACAGCTAAGGTAGTATACCAGGAAACCTGACTGATTCACAGCTAAGGTACTACACCAGGAAACCTGACTGATTGACAGCTAAGGTACTACACCCGGAAACCTGACTGACACTAAGGTACTACACCAGGAAACCTGACTGATTGACAGCTAATGTACTTCACAAGGCAACCTGACTGACAGTTAAGGTACTACACCAGGAAACCTGACTGATTGACAGCTAAGGTACTACACCAGGAAACCAGACTGATTGACAGCTAAGGTACTATACAAGGAAACCTGACTGATTGACAGCTAAGGTACTACACCAGGAAACCTGACTGATTGACAGCTAAGGTACTACACCACGAAACCTGACTGATTTACAGCTAAGGTACTACACCAGGAAACCTGACTGATTGACAGATAAGGGACTACACCAGGAAACCTGACTGACTGCCAGCTAAGGTACTACACCAGGAAACCTGACTGATTGACAGCTAAGGTACTACACAAGGAAACCTGACTGACTGACAACTAAGGTACTACACCAGGAAACCTGACTGATTGACAGCTAAGGTACTACACCAGGAGACCTGACTGACAGCTAAGATACTACACCAGGAAACCTGACTGATTGACAGCTAAGGTACTACACAAGGAAACCTGAATGATTGACAGCTAATGTACTACACCAGGAAACCCGATTGATTGACAGCTAATGTACTACACCAGGAAACCTGACTGAAAACTAAGGTACTACACCAGGAAACCTGACTGAATGACAGCTAATGTACTACACAAGGCAACCTGACTGACAGTTAAGGTACTACACCAGGAAACCTGACTGATTGACAGCTAAGATACTACACAAGGAAACCTGACTGACAGCTAAGGTACTACACCAGTAAATCTGACTGATTGACAGCTAAGGTACTACACCAGTAAACCTGACTGATTGACAGCTAAGGTACTACACCAGGAAACCTGACTGATTGACAGCTAAGGTACTACACCAGGAAGCCTTACTGATTGACATCTGAGGCACTACACCAGGAAACCTGACTGATTGACAACTAAGGTACTACACTAGGAAATCTGACTGATTGAATACTAAGGTACTACACCAGGAAACCTGACAGATTGACAACTAAGGTACTACACCAGCAAACCTGACTGATTGACAGCTAATGTACTAACCAGGAAACCTGACATATTGACAGCTAAGGTACTACACCAGGAGACCTGACTGACAGCTAAGGTACTACATCAGGAAACCTGACTGATTGACAGCTAAGGTACTACACAAGGAAACCTGACTGATTGACAGCTAAGGTACTACACGAGGAAACCTGACTGATTGACAACTAAGGTACTACACCATGAAACCTGACTGATTGGCAACTAAGGTACTACACCAGGAAACCTGACATATTGACAGCTAAGGTACTACACCAGGAGACCTGACTGACAGCTAAGGTACTACACAAGGAAACCTGACTGATTGACAGCTAAGGTACTACACAAGGAAATCTGACTGATTGACAGCTAAGGTAGTACACCAGGAAACCTGACTGATTCACAGCTAAGGTACTACACCAGGAAACCTGACTCATTGACAGCTAAGGTACTACACCAGGAAACCTGGCTGATTGACAGCTAATGTACTACACCAGGAAACCTGACTGATTGACAGCTAAGGTACTACACCAGGAAACCTGACTGATTGACAGCTAAGGTACTACGCCAGGAAACCTGACTGATTGACAGGTAAAGTACTACACCAGGAATCCTGACTGATTGACAGCTAAGATAGTACACCATGAAACCCGACTGACAGCTAAGATACTACACCAGGAAACCTGACTGATTGACAGCAAAGGTACTACACCAGGAAACCTGACTGATTGACAGCTAAAGTACTACACCAGGAAGCCTGACTGATTGACAGCTAAGGTACTAAACCAGGAAACCTGACTGATTGACAGCTAAGGTACTACATCAGGAAACCTGACTGATTGACAGCTAAGGTACTACACCAGGAAACCTGACTGATTGACAGCCAAGGTACTACACGAGGATACCTTACTGACTGACAACTAAGGTACTACACCAGGAAACCTGACTGATTGACAACTAAGGTACTACTCCAGGAAACCTGACTGATTGACAGCTAAGGTACTACACCAGGAGACCTGACTGACAGCTAAGGTACTACACCAGGAAACCTGACTGATTGACAGCTAAGGTACTACACCAGGAAACCTGACTGATTGCCAGCTAATGTACTACACCAGGAAACCTGACTGACAGCTAAGGTACTACACCAGGAAACCTGAATGATTGACAGTTAATGTACTTCACAAGGCAACCTGACTGACAGTTAAGGTACTACACCAGAAAACCTGACTGATTGACAGCTAAGATACTACACAAGGAAACCTGACTGACAGCTAAGGTACTATACCAGTAAACATTACTGATTGACATCTGAGGTACTACATCAGGAAACCTGACTGATTGACAACTAAGTTACTACACCAGGAAACCTGACTGATTGACAACTAAGGTACTACACCAAGAGACCTGACTGATTGACAGCTAAGGCAATACACCAGGAAACCTTACTGATTGACATCTGAGGTACTACACCAGGAAACCTGACTGATTGACAACTAAGTTACTACACCAGGAAACCTGACTGATTGACAACTAAGGTACTACATCAGGAAACCTGACTGATTGACAGCTAAAGTACTAACCAGGAGACCTGACTGATAGCTAAGGTACTACACCAGGAAACCTGACTGATTGACCGCTAAGGTACTACACCAGGAGACCTGACTGACAACTAAGTTACTACACCACGAAACCTGACTGATTGACAGCTAAGGTACTACACCAGGAAACCTGACTGATTGCCAGCTAATGTACTACACCAGGAAACCTGACTGATTGACAGCTAATGTACTTCACAAGGCAACCTGACTGACAGTTAAGGTACTACACCAGGAAACCTGACTGATTGACAGCTAAGATACAACACAAGGAAACCTGACTGACAGCTAAGGTACTACACCAGGAAACCTGACTGATTGACAGCTAAGGCACTACACCAGGAAACCTTACTGATTGACATCTGAGGTGCTACACCAGGAAACCTGACTGATTGACAACTAAGTTACTACAGCAGGAAACCTGACTGATTGACAGCTAAGGTACTACACCAGGAAAGCTAACTGATTGACAACTAAGGTACTACATCAGGAAACCTGAGTGATTGGCAGCTAAGGTACTAACCAGGAGACCTGACTGATAGCTAAGGTACTACACCAGGAAACCTGACTGATTGACAGCTAAGGTACTACACAAGGAAACCTGACTGACTGACAGCTAAAGTACTACACCAGGAAACCTGACTGACAGCTAAGGTACTACACCAGGAAGCCTGACTGATTGACAGCTAATGTACTTCATGAGGCAACCTGACTGACAGTTAAGGTACTACACCAGGAAACCTGACTGATTGACAGCTAAGGTACTACACCAGGAAACCTGACTGATTGACAGCTAAGGTACTACACAAGGAAACCTGACTGATTGACAGCTAAGGTACTACACCAGGAAACCTGACTGATTCACAGCTAAGGTACTACACCAGGAAACCTGACTGATTCACAGCTAAGGTACTACACCAGGAAACCTGACTCATTGACAGCTAAGGTACTACACCAGGAGACCTGACTGACAGCTAAGGTACTACACCAGGAAACCTGACTGATTGACAGCTAAGGTACTACACAAGGAAACCTGACTGATTGACAACTAAGGTAGTATACCAGGAAACCTGACTGATTCACAGCTAAGGTACTACACCAGAAGACCTGACTGACAGCTAAGATACTACACCAGGAAACCTGACTGATTGACAGCTAAGGTACTACACAAGGAAACCTGAATGATTGACAGCTAATGTACTACACCAGGAAACCCATCTGATTGACAGCTAATGTACTACACCAGGAAACCCGACTGAAAACTAAGGTACTACACCAGGAAACCTGACTGATTGACAGCTAATGTACTACACAAGGCAACCTGACTGACAGTTAAAGTACTACACCAGGAAACCTGACTGATTGACAGCTAAGATACTACACATTGAAACCTGACTGACAGCTAAGGTACTACACCAGTAAATCTGACTGATTGACAGCTAAGGTACTACACCAGTAAACCTGTCTGATTGACAGCTAAGGTAATACACCAGGAAACCCAAATGATTGACAGCTAAGGTACTACACCAGGAAGCCTTACTGATTGACATCTGAGGCACTACACCAGGAAACCTGAATGATTGACAACTAAGGTACTACACTAGGAAATCTGACTGATTGACAACTAAGGTACTACACCAGGAAACCTGACTGATTGACAACTAAGGTACTACACTAGGAAACCTGACTGATTGACAGCTAAGGTACTATGCCAGGAAACCTGTCTGATTGACATGTAAAGTACTACACCAGGAATCCTGACTGATTGACAGCTAAGGTAGTACACCATGAAACCCGACTGACAGCTAAGATACTGCACCAGGAAACCTGACTGATTGACAGCAAAGGTACTGTACCAGGAACCCTGACTGATTGACAGCTAAAGTACTACACCAAGAAGCCTGACTGATTGACAGCTAAAGTACTACACCAGGAAACCTGACTGATTGACAGCTAAGGTACTACACCTGTAAACTTCACTGATTGATAGCTAAGGTACTACACCAGGAAACCTGACTGATTGACAGCTGAGGTAGTACACCAGGAAGCCTGACTGATTGACAGCTAAGGTATTACACCAGGAAGCCTGACTGATTGACAGCTAGGGTACTACACCAGAAAACCTGAGTGATTGACAACTAACGTACTACACCAGGAGACCTGACTGATTGACAGCTAAGGTACAGCACCAGGAAACCTGACTGATTGACAGCTAAGGCACTACACCTGTAAACTTCACTGATTGATAGCTAAGGTACTACACCAGGAAACCTGACTGATTGACAGCTAAGGTACTACACCAGGAAACCTGACTGATTGACAGCTGAGGTAGTACACCAGGAAGCCTGACTGATTGACAGCTAAGGTATTACACCAGGAAGCCTGACTGATTGACAGCTAAGGTACTACACCAGAAAACCTGAGTGATTGACAACTAACGTACTACACCAGGAGACCTGACTGATTGACAGCTAAGGTACTGCACCAGGAAACCTGACTGATTGACAGCTAAGGCACTACACCAGGAAACCTGACTGACAGCTAAGGTACTATACCAGGAAATATGACTTATTGACAGCTAAGGTACTACACCAGGAAACCTGACTGATTGACAGCTAAGGTACTACACCAGAAAACCTGACTGACAGATAAGGTACTACACCAAGAAACATGACTGATTCACAGCTAAGGTACTACACCAGGAAACCTGACTGATTGACAGCTAAGGTACTACACCAGGAAACCTGACTAATTGACAGCTAAAGTACTACACCAGGAAACCTGACTGATTGAAAACTAAGGTACTACACAAGGAAACCTGACTGATTGACAACTAAGGTACTACACTAGGAAACCTGACTGATTGACAGCTAAGGTACTACGCCAGGAAACCTGACTGATTGACAGGTAAAGTACTACACTAGGAATCCTGACTGATTGACAGCTAAGGTAGTACACCATGAAACCCGACTGACAGCTAAGATACTACACCAGGAAACCTGACTGATTGACAGCAAAGGTACTACACCAAGAAACCTGACTGATTGACAGCTAAAGTACTACACCAGGAAGCCTGACTGATTGACAGCTAAGGTACTACACCAGGAAACCTGACTGATTGACAGCTAAGGTACTACATCAGGAAACCTGACTGATTGTCAGCTAAGGTACTACACCAGGAAACCTGACTGATTGACAGCCAAGGTACTACACGAGGATTCCTTACTGACTGACAACTAAGGTACTACACCAGGAAACCTGACTGATTGACAACTAAGGTACTACTCCAGGAAACCTGACTGATTGACAGCTAAGGTACTACACCAGGAGACCTGACTGACAGCTAAGGTACTACACCAGGAAACCTGACTGATTGACAGCTAAGGTACTACACCAGGAAACCTGACTGATTGCCAGCTAATGTACTACACCAGGAAACCTGACTGACAGCTAAGGTACTACACCAGGAAACCTGACTGATTGACAGTTAATGTACTTCACAAGGCAACCTGACTGACAGTTAAGGTACCACACCAGAAAACCTGACTGATTGACAGCTAAGATACTACACAAGGAAACCTGACTGACAGCTAAGGTACTATACCAGTAAACATTACTGATTGACATCTGAGGTACTACACCAGGAAACCTGACTGATTGACAACTAAGTTACTACACCAGGAAACCTGACTGATTGACAACTAAGGTACTACACCAGGAAACCTTACTGATTGACATCTGAGGTACTACACCAGGAAACCTGACTGACTGACAACTAAGTTACTACACCAGCAAACCTGACTGATTGACAACTAAGGTACTACATCAGGAAACCTGACTGATTGACAGCTAAAGTACTAACCAGGAGACCTGACTGATAGCTAAGGTACTACACCAGGAAACCTGACTGATTGACCGCTAAGGTACTACACCAGGAGACCTGACAAACAACTAAGTTACTACACCTTGAAACCTGACTGATTGACAGCTAAGGTACTACACCAGGAAACCTGACTGATTGACAGCTAATGTACTACACCAGGAAACCTGACTGATTGACAGCTAATGTACTTCACAAGGCAACCTGACTGACAGTTAAGGTACTACACCAGGAAACCTGACTGATTGACAGCTAAGATACTACACAAGGAAACCTGACTGACAGCTAAGGTACTACACCAGGAAACCTGACTGATTGACAGCTAAGGCACTACACCAGGAAACCTTACTGATTGACATCTGAGGTGCTACACCAGGAAACCTGACTGATTGACAACTAAGTTACTACAGCAGGAAACCTGACTGATTGACAGCTAAGGTACTACACCAGGAAACCTGACTGATTGCCAGCTAATGTACTACACCAGGAAACCTGACTGATTGACAGCTAATGTAATTCACAAGGCAACCTGACTGACAGTTAAGGTACTACACCAGGAAACCTGACTGATTGACAGCTAAGATACTACACAAGGAAACCTGACTGACAGCTAAGTTACTACACCAGGAAACCTGACTGATTGACAGCTAAGGCACTACACCAGGAAACCTTACTGATTGACATCTGAGGTGCTACACCAGGAAACCTGACTGATTGACAACTAAGTTACTACAGCAGGAAACCTGACTGATTGACAGCTAAGGTACTACACCAGGAAAGCTGACTGATTGACAACTAAGGTACTACATCAGGAAACCTGAGTGATTGGCAGCTAAGGTACTAACCAGGAGACCTGACTGATAGCTAAGGTACTACACCAGGAAACCTGACTGATTGACAGCTAAGGTACTACACAAGGAAACCTGACTGACTGACAGCTAAAGTACTACACCAGGAAACCTGACTGACAGCTAAGGTACTACACCAGGAAGCCTGACTGATTGACAGCTAATGTACTTCATGAGGCAACCTGACTGACAGTTAAGGTACTACACCAGGAAACCTGACTGATTGACAGCTAAGGTACTACACCAGGAAACCTGACTGATTGACAGCTAAGGTACTACACAAGGAAACCTGACTGATTGACAGCTAAGGTACTACACCAGGAAACCTGACTGATTGACAGCTAAGGTACTACACCAGGAAACCTGACTGATTCACAGCTAAGGTACTACACCAGGAGACCTGACTGACAGCTAAGGTACTACACCAGGAAACCTGACTGATTGACAGCTAAGGTACTACACAAGGAAACCTGACTGACAGTTAAGGTACTACACCAGGAAACCTGACTGATTGACAGCTAAGATACTACACAAGGAAACCTGACTGACAGCTAAGGTACTACACCAGGAAACCTGACTGATTGACAGCTAAGGCACTACACCAGGAAACCTTACTGATTGACATCTGAGGTGCTACACCAGGAAACCTGACTGATTGACAACTAAGTTACTACAGCAGGAATCCTGACTGATTGACAGCTAAGGTACTACACCAGGAAAGCTGACTGATTGACAACTAAGGTACTACATCAGGAAACCTGAGTGATTGGCAGCTAAGGTACTAACCAGGAGACCTGACTGATAGCTAAGGTACTACACCAGGAAACCTGACTGATTGACAGCTAAGGTACTACACAAGGAAACCTGACTGACTGACAGCTAAAGTACTACACCAGGAAACCTGACTGACAGCTAAGGTACTACACCAGGAAGCCTGACTGATTGACAGCTAATGTACTTCATGAGGCAACCTGACTGACAGTTAAGGTACTACACCAGGAAACCTGACTGATTGACAGCTAAGGTACTACACCAGGAAACCTGACTGATTGACAGCTAAGGTACTACACAAGGAAGCCTGACTGATTGACAGCTAAGGTACTACACCAGGAAACCTGACTGATTGACAGCTAAGGTACTACACCAGGAAACCTGACTGATTCACAGCTAAGGTACTACACCAGGAAACCTGACTCATTGACAGCTAAGGTACTACACCAGGAAACCTGACTGACAGCTAAGGTACTACACCAGGAAACCTGACTGATTGACAGCTAAGGTACTACACAAGGAAACCTGACTGATTGACAGCTAAGGTAGTATACCAGGAAACCTGACTGATTCACAGCTCAGGTACTACACCAGGAAACCTGACTGATTGACAGCTAAGGTACTACACCAGGAAACCTGACTGACACTAAGGTACTACACCAGGAAACCTGACTGATTGACAGCTAATGTACTTCACAAGGCAACCTGACTGACAGTTAAGGTACTACACCAGGAAACCTGACTGACTGACAGCTAAGGTACTACACCAGGAAACCAGACTGATTGACAGCTAAGGTACTACACAAGGAAACCTGACTGATTGACAGCTAAGGTACTACACCAGGAAACCTGACTGATTGACAGCTAAGGTACTACACCACGAAACCTGACTGATTTACAGCTAAGGTACTACACCAGGAAACCTGACTGATTGACAGATAAGGGACTACACCAGGAAACCTGACTGACTGCCAGCTAAGGTACTACACCAGGAAACCTGACTGATTGACAGCTAAGGTACTACACAAGGAAACCTGACTGACTGACAACTAAGGTACTACACCAGGAAACCTGACTGATTGACAGCTAAGGTACTACACCAGGAGACCTGACTGACAGCTAAGATACTACACCAGGAAACCTGACTGACTGACAGCAAAGGTACTACACAAGGAAACCTGAATGATTGACAGCTAATGTACTACACCAGGAAACCCGATTGATTGACAGCTAATGTACTACACCAGGAAACCTGACTGAAAACTAAGGTACTACACCAGGAAACCTGACTGATTGACAGCTAATGTACTACACAAGGCAACCTGACTGACAGTTAAGGTACTACACCAGGAAACCTGACTGATTGACAGCTAAGATACTACACAAGGAAACCTGACTGACAGCTAAGGTACTACACCAGTAAATCTGACTGATTGACAGCTAAGGTACTACACCAGTAAACCTGACTGATTGACAGCTAAGGTACTACACCAGGAAACCTGACTGATTGACAGCTAAGGTACTACACCAGGAAGCCTTACTGATTGACATCTGAGGCACTACACCAGGAAACCTGACTGATTGACAACTAAGGTACTACACTAGGAAATCTGACTGATTGACAACTAAGGTACTACACCAGAAAACCTGACAGATTGACAACTAAGGTACTACACCAGCAAACCTGACTGATTGACAGCTAATGTACTAACCAGGAGACCTGAATGATAGCTAAGGTACTACACGAGGAAACCTGACTGACTGACAGCTAGGGTACTACACGAGGAAATCTGACTGATTGACAACTAAGGTACTACACCAGGAAACCTGACATATTGACAGCTAAGGTACTACACCAGGAGACCTGACTGACAGTTAAGGTACTACATCAGGAAACCTGACTGATTGACAGCTAAGGTACTACACAAGGAAACCTGACTGATTGACAGCTAAGGTACTACACGAGGAAACCTGACTGATTGACAACTAAGGTACTACACCATGAAACCTGACTGATTGGCAACTAAGGTACTACACCAGGAAACCTGACATATTGACAGCTAAGGTACTACACCAGGAGACCTGACTGACAGCTAAGGTACTACACGAGGAAACCTGACTGATTGACAGCTAAGGTACTACACAAGGAAATCTGACTGATTGACAGCTAAGGTAGTACACCAGGAAACCTGACTGATTCACAGCTAAGGTACTACACCAGGAAACCTGACTCATTGACAGCTAAGGTACTACACCAGGAAACCTGGCTGATTGACAGCTAATGTACTACACCAGGAAACCTGACTGATTGACAGCTAAGGTACTACACCAGGAAACCTGACTGATTGACAGCTAAGGTACTACACCAGGAAACCTGACTGATTGACAGCTAAGGTACTACACCAGGAAACCTGACTGCTTCAGGGAAGCAGATCAAGTTTTTGTTTCATTAACTAAAAGGCCAATAAAGCTTACCTTTTTCCAAGCAAACTTTCCATATGTGACTAGCCTGTTGTATTGGCTTAGGTTAAGATAAGTACAAAAAAAAATTAATAAAAATAAATAAAGCACTGCAAGGCACTGTTGAAACCCACTCCACTAGAGCATTCACTAACTTTTGTAGAATAGTTCAGAAATATATTTGAGCAGGATATTTTAGAAGCTGCAATACAGAAAATTATTCACACGTTATTGTATTTGTTCACTAAACACCATAATCTAGATGCCCAGAATAGCAAGCAGGATAGGGCTTGGCACTTACATGCTAAAGGGAATCCTACAACTGCCCACCTCTCAATAATAGCCTAAAACTGCTTTACATTCTGACCAAATGTGATGATTTACTCTTATACTGAACATCCTCAAAGAGAATCGAACAATGGTGTATAATACATAGAACAGTAATCCTTTCCTTCCTTCCCCTGAATGAAGTCTTGTACATAGTTGGTCTGTGCTAATATTTATGAAAACTTGCATTGTTATTACCATTACTATACCTGATAATTAATTTCTAGAGCAGTGGTTATTTGTGTACCACAAGCACTCTTTCCAAATAGTGTTCTTTTGCCTGAAAGAGATGATTGACAGTGCACGCAGTCTTGTATCTTATACACAACTCTCACACTACTTGTATCACTATCATCACTGACACAAGAGCAGGAGAAGAAAACATCTTTGTAGGAAATGGCTGGACTTGAGCAATCAGACATTATGTAGACCAAGATATAATAATTAACTACTACACATATCTCTTCTTGAAGATTTATTGTTAATAAGTATCTCACATAACAATATTGTCTCGATTCCAAAACTGTGCTTCTGTTATTGCTGTTGTTGGAAGAAGCTATAGGTTAAAACATACATTTCCAAGCATCACCCAATAATGACAACAGGGAAACAAATCTTTATTTACTTACTTATTTCACATAGCTGGTAGAGGTGAGTATAGGACCCTGCTCCCCAGTACCAGAACACTCATTACAGAACTACAAAGACACTAAATGGGTCGAAGAAGTAAAAGAAATAATAAGATGTTTAAAGGCACAGGATATGAAACAGGATGAAGTAGCAGCCAGAGGGACTGAAACAAAATTAAGAAAAGCCTCTAATTGGAAAACCCCAGGCCCAGATGCAGTACCTAACTTTTGGTTAATAGTATTAACATCTTTGCACGTAGATTTAGAGTAAGAACTATTTTTATGCGCACCCAAAACAAGACACCAACCTGGCTAACAACAGGAAAACAATGCTTCTACTTAAGAGTGAAACTGCAAGCTACCCTAAAAATGATAGACCAATAACTTGCCTTCCAATGACATATAAACTATATACTGGAATTGATGCAAACAGAGTTTATAGTCATCTAGAAGAAAACTCAATTATGGCAGTAGAACAAAAGGCCAATAAAAGAATGTCATATGGAACAAAGGATAATTTCTTGTTAAATAAAGTCATAGTGGAGAACTATAAAAAAATCTACGTATGGCATGGATTGACTACAGAAAAGCATTTTAAAGTATCCCACATTCATGGATAAAAAGAGTGCTTAAAATGTATAACATACACCCTACCCTGATCAACTACATTACAGTGACCATAAAACAGTGGCAGACTACTTTGCAATTAAGCCATGATAAAAGACAAATTATTATCCTCGGAATAAAAATTCAAAAGGGGATATTCCAGGGTGACTGTCACCGCTGCTATTCTGCCTTGCCCTTAACCCACTAAGCTGTCTACTTAACAGCTTAGGCCATGGCTATAATTTGCCTCCTAGAAAACAACAAAGTGTAAAGACTTCTCATTTTCTCTTTGTCAGTGATTTAAAACTGTATAACTCTTCAGATGAGGAACTGAAAGTACAACTGCAAGTTGTGAAAACTTTTTCAGATGCTATAAGAATGTCATTTGGTCTTGATAAATGTGCAAAAGCAGCATTTAAAGCGGGAAAACTGCAGTACCAGGAAAACTTCAGTTTGGGACAAGAATGTGATATAAAAGAACTTGAGCAAGAGGGAGTGTATAAATATTTGGGAATTGATGAAGGATCAGCAATAAAACATGAACAAATGCGAATAAAACTTAGGACTACTTTAGAAGACTTAAATTAATCCTGAAAATAGTGTTGACATCTAGGAATAAAATCCAAGCTATAAACCAATTTGCTCTTCCAAAACGTACAGTTTTGCAGTGATTGACTGGCCCCAATACGTGTTGGATAGATTAGATAGGAAAACAAGAAGGATGCTTCATGCTCACCAAATGATTTATAAAAATCAGTGCATACCAAGATTATATAGTCTCCATTCTGAAGGAGGGATGGCCCTTCTTGAAATTGATTACATGTATACATCTGCAATTGTGGGACTCCACACATATCTGCTGACCTCACAAGACCCAAATGTAATGAAAGTTTTGAAACACGAGGAGAATAAATCTAAGATTACTTCTCTGCTTATTCTAGCAGAAGCATATCAAGCAGGAATGGAAATCAAACCAGAAGTAGATAAAAATCAGGCAGCAACTGAATGTGCCAAAAAACAAAAGAAAGAATATAAGGTGAAGGACCAGATGAGAAGGCAAGAAATTTGGAAAATGCATAAATATAGTTGGAAGTATAGAAAACTTCTGGAAGAACCTCATGTTGGTCAGGAACGAATGTAGGAATGGTTAAGGAGAGGCGAATTCAAACCAAGAGAGGAAAGGTTAATATTGGCAGCCAAAGATAGTGGGCTACGTACACACTGGTTTGCAAAGTCCATTGAACATATGAGAGAAAAAGACAAATGTAGGTTTTGTAAAACTAAATTGGAAACTGTTGCACACCTCACTGCTGGTTGTGACATACTAATGGCAGAAGGACTGTATACTAAAAGGCATAATAATGTAGCAAGCAAGACTGCCTCCTCTTCTCTCCTCGTCCCTCTTTTAGGGTCTATGTTGAATTTTCCTGGCAGCACCAAAGAGAAAGACAAAAATATTGGTGATTTTGGACACTGTTTGGTGTTAACATACAGCAGACAATTCAAGGACATTGGCCACATAGTGAAGAAGAATTGGTATGTGTTTTCTATAGACCATGAGTATGTCAACATTATAGGCAAGAGCCTTAGAATTGTTTACAAGAAGGATGTAAGCATAAAAAACATGTTAGAGAGAGAAACCCAAGGGTGAAGTACACAGGAAAAATGAGGAGATGTGGACAGTGTTCGCAATGCAAACACATAATTGAGACTAGTGAAGTCAAGATTAAGAACTATGGTATTGTTAGGTTACACAGGAGGTATAATTGCAATACAAAGCTTGTGGTATATTTAGCCTTGTGCCAAAAGTGTTCCAGTTTCTATACAGGAAAGACCAAGAACTCAATCAGGAATATAATCTATCAACAGTATTATGACATAAGTAAAAAAAAACAAAAGAATGCCTTAGCTGCACACATTTCAACTAATAGTGACCATTTATTTAAGTTTGTAGTGATTGACCATATTGAACAAGGACCAAGAGGGGGGCTGACTGAAGAATATTTGGAACTAAGGGAGCTGCAATGGCAGCTATGAATCAATTCTACCAAATTTCCTGGGCTTAATGAAAATGTGTCCATTAGTCCGCTTTTAAAATTGAGGGCCAATTTAGTACTTTAATGTTTGCACATTCAGAGTGGATATGGAACTTTTTGAATCACCATTTGTACATATATACATATTAATATATGCTTTTAATATTTTTTGTATTAATGAGATTTTATGCTTATTTATATGTATGTAATTCGAGCATTTTAATACTGCATGTCATATTGGCTTTTACTTCATCTTTTGTAAATATGTCTGGGTTGGGTAAATGTATTTATGTTGCAATGGAGCAAAACTTCCTGGCAATTAATTTTGATTAGTTCTAGGAGGTATAAAAGGCAGTGTGGGTAATAATGTGCTATTCTGATGAAGTCCTGTATTCTGGACAAAAGTGCTAAATAAAGTACTCAGTGTTTGGGTTGACAGGTTTTTGTGGACTTTTTTCCTTCCTTTTTTGTTTTTTTCTTGGTTACAAGTTCGTGTTTTGTGAAGATTTATCAATGTAGCAAGATTGTTGCACTGGGGATTGTGCAAACATTATGGTACTGAAGTGGCTGAAAAACACTGGAAACATGAGCCACAAAGCTTAATAGAAAATGATGAAGTTTACTTCACATGGGATCACCCATAACCAACAGTTCAAAAGATAGATGCTAGAATATCGGATATAGTGATCCATGAAATGAAGGCAAAAGTAGCACTGGTCATTGAAATTGCCACACCTAGTGACTACAGTGTCTTGCGTACAGAGAGACACAAAGTCATAAAATAGCAGGATCTGCAGGCAGAATTGAGAGCAATGTGGAATAAAGATACACAGACAGTTCCAATAGTAGTAGGACCAACAGGTCTTATAAAAAAGAATCTACAATTGTCTTTAGGTATGTTACCAATATATGTAACCCCGTACAAATTGCAGAAGGAGTTATTACTAAGCACATTGCAGGTGCTGCAAAGAGCACTTTTGGCAACACCAAAGACTGAAACAATACTAATTTCATGAACTTTAATCGTACTTTGACTTAGGAATGGGGTCCATTCCCATCATGGTATTAGAAACCCAAAAAATTTGGAGAAATTAAAAAAGAGACTGTATTGTCCACAGGTCATTTCAAACTCAAAGAGTAGCTAAACAACTGCTTCCAGAAATGTCAAATTTGATAGCTAATTACCATCCTTACTATGTTTTGTCCTGAAAGCAACTATAGTGCCATTAACTGCCTCCTTACGAGAAAGCCCCAGGGCTATCCCTTCCCTTTTTTACTTCTGCTTTCCTAACAGATTGCTGTTTTGCCCTGTCCCACTATGCCACGCTTTAATTTCATTTTGTTATCATAACCAGCATGGCCCCATACTACATTTCAGTAAGTTTGTCAAAATGGAATCCTGACTGTATTAACCATTCTGGTAATCACGGACTGTTCTGCAGTTCTCAGCCAGGTACATTGTGACATAACCTTTTAATCCTTTTTAAATATCCTACTTCATCTTCCAACCTTTTAATCCTTTTTAAATATCCTACTTCATCTTCCAAACTTTCTTCTTCCTTTTCTTCCTCTCACTTTCCCTTTTAAGGATTGGCCAATACTCTGCTCCCTGGCTTTCCACACAAATATATTCCATGGTGAAACTTTGACTGAAAGCTTGATCAAAATTTAAAATCCTTGGCTCAATTGCTGACTTCAAGGTCTTTGCTTGACTAGCAAATTAAAACACTTCTACAATAGTCAAAGTGAACTTTAAGCAAATATAAGCAGAAGGTCTTAATAACCCTAATAACGTTCAGTGAAGAAAGAAATACAGTTTTTAGCAAAAAGAAGAAACGTACCATTTGTCTCAGGGTCAATGGTTCCTACCTTATCAAACCAACAATAAATGCAGTAGCATATTCCAAGTACCTTGAATCTATCTACATATCTTTCTCATGGCCCTTGACATTCTCTCCCTGTGTTCAGACTCAAATTTATATGTGAAGTCTCTCATTTTCCTATCAGTCTGCAAACACATATGCAAACCATTAATAAACTTATCTGGAAGATCCTGTCCTCCACTCATCCAGGCCCAGATGGTCTGTACATTATATTCCTTAATGCCTACAAAACTTTCATCTCCATCTAAAGTGCTCACATAATGAACTTATTACTTTACTCTGGCCCCTTCCTGTTCTGATGGAAGGGCAAACCTGGTGAATCTATAACCAGCCCTCACTAGCCTATTTTGAATAAAACCATTGCCCCATCTCTCTCCTCTCCATGTTTAGCAAAATGTTTTCCTCTCAGTAAAATGATTGACATGACTCCAACAACCTTTTACAATTAGAAGAGCATACTTTCAGGAGGCAGCATGTACATGTATAATCCTGCTATCATCTACCAATCACATCTGCATGTGGCATGGAGGTGGGTCTGCTATTTCTCACTCATTGTCTCAGTAACCATAGGCTACACAACCTGGGCATCGTGGCTATCATGTGGTTATCCACTTACTGGAAAGAACTCGTCAGTCAGGTTGTGGTTAATGGCACTCCCTTCTCACTCAACAGAGGTGCTCCCCCAGAGTTTGAATCCAGTCTTCCCACTCTTTGCCATCTTTCTTAATTATTTGCAGTACTTCTTAGGAGACTCATTCACTTTGTTAATTACGTGTCTGTCACCTGATCTTATACCCTATGACTCCAATATCAGTTGCAACTACCTGGTCAGATAGGTTAGTTTGAAATGGTTCATTCCAAATGTATGCATGCCCAAAAGGCATGCTATTTGATACCATGACAGAAGAAAGCTAGTCCTCAATTCCTGTTGGGTGGGGGTGGAGGGAATTCAGTGTTCCCCAGGTTAAGTCCATGAGATTGTCCATTTTTTTTTCAAGTACCTGTGAGTCTATCTTAACCCACACTATCCTCTCTCCCTGACATTTAAATTGCGTACAACACACCTGCCCTCCAGAAAGGAGATGGCCATTCCCATATCTAAATAAGAGCTTCCACTTTTTTGGCACAAGCAAGGATTAAAACTGCAAGGCTGTGATCTTCCTATACCAAAACAAAAAACAAAAACTCCAAACATCTGCAGGCTTATGATATATTCTCCATATAATGAAGTATTGCATTACCCTCACTAAAGCATACTGTAAATGCAATAAGCAATAAAAACAGTGGGATTAATAAGACTAATAGTGATGAAGGTCATACTAATAGAGCAGATATTAATGAATTAAAAGTTGGAAACTCTTCAGATCTGGTCAGAAATCATACATTTGTAACTAGAAATTCAGTTATTAGAGGAACTGATACTTGCATTTACAAAGAAGATAATCAACACTGAAAAGTGTTAAGCCTGCCAACAGCAAAAATACAGGGTGTGAGAAAGGTCCTAGAATGCCTTAATGTAAGGAAGTATGGAGCTGTTTTAATTCATGTTGGTGCAAATGATCTCATCTGCAAGGACTCTCTGACTGTTAGTAGAGAACTGACAGCCACTTAGATAGCATAGCTTGTACAGGTGCTAGAACTTAAATAAAGGAGAGTCAAGTCAGCATGAATGAAAAGATTTTGGGATAAATACCTACATAAAAGTGGTCCATTTGAAAAACAGAACTGTGTTGAGCATCAAAGCCTAATGTTGGGCACACATGTTTAAACAGGATGGCTTGCTCTTGTCAAGGGGAGAGGATTTTTGTAGCAGGTATATTGCAATATTTGACAAGCACAAAACAGGATTTTTGCCAGGTCAGACATTTACCAGTTTACAGATAACAACATTTGAGGTATTTCTGATAGTTGTTAACGCTAGGAGCATTAGTAATATTTTTTTATGTTTGGAAAATTTGCTACATTCCCACAAGACTGATGTTGTTATTGTTTGTGAAACATAGTTAAAAATAATGACTGGAAACCAGTTATGTCAGGGTATAAATGTTTTACTATAATAAACAACCAAACAAAAAAATCAGATGGCGGTATTATGATAGGGATTAAAGATTGTTATGAGACCTGTGATTATTATATATTCGATGATAACACCAACACTATAGATTGTGTAACTATAATAATAAAGACAACCCTGGAACATATTACAATTGTTGGAGAGTATAGACCACCAAAGTCGAGTGCAGATGATGTAGAAGAATTCATATATTTCTTGTTTGAAACACAGGAGGGAAACATAGCAGTGGCTGGGGGCTTAAATTTACCATAAGTAGACTAGAATGATATTCATTCAAAAACGTTAGTAAGGAAATTATTTACAAGGTATGTCCAAGAACACAACCACTTCAAATTGTAAAAAAGCCTACCAGGGAACAGAACATACGAGACATTGCTTTTGTTCCTAAGGAAATTAGTGTTGCTCCATGTCACGTTTAACCACTGTTGATGTGCAGTGATCATGGGGTTATAGTTTAAATTGTTGCTAGATAATTCTGCCAAACTGAAATCTAAACCAATGCACAGAAGGTAAATAACAGAGTTAATGGAAGAAAAACAGTCACTATGTAAAACTAATGGGAGCGATGCAGTCAGTGAAAAAACTGCAGATCTAATGTGGAAAGTTTTGAAAAAGAAATTGTTTTAATGAAAAAAAAAAATCAAAAAATGTTTAATGCTAGGATCTAGGCACACAAGGTTAGGAGACTATATTTATTTAAGAACAAGTTACTTGATTCATAGGTTCATAGGTTGGTACTAGGCTATTGGCCCTAGGGCCTATACAAGCCTAGCCATAACAATTCCCTGGCTATTTCTTCCCACAATATTCACTTCACTGGACCCCTGCCTAGCAGGCGACTGACATGATCCCTGGGGTAAATTTCCTATCTCTCATCCAATTGTCAAGGTTCCTTTTGAAGAGGGCCAAAGAGGCTCTCTGCTTGACATGTATGGGCAATCTATTCCAGAGTCTGGGGAGTCTCTGGGTCAGGAACCTATCCCTCCAGCATGTTTTGTTCATTATGATGACAAGGTTTAGATTCCTGGAGCGTGTGGCTCTGAAGGATTGGGATTTCTTTAAGTGTAGCATGTCCAACAGCTCTGGGTTTGACATGGCCTTGTATGTTAAGCAGAGATCACCTCTGAGGAGATGATATGTGACAGAGTACAGCTGGAGTTTTCTTAGATGGGCAGCATAGGGCATCTGCTTTAGGCCTGTGATTCTTTTAGTGAGATATTTTTGCGGCCTTTCCAGTTGTTGCAGATGTCTTGAGAGGTACATTCCAAATGGCATTGTATTCTATAATGGGTCTAATGAGGGATGAGTACAGTGGGACAATGACCTCCTTTTTTCTGGATGAAAAGCCCTTAGCAAGCCCTTAATGATGAGGTGTGCCACATAGAAGGATTTCCTGACTGTTGTGGTGATGTGGTTATCGAAGATGAGACCACTGTCCACCTGTGTCCCTAAGTCTCTTATCACACTTTTGGTGTTTAGTGTACTGCCACCTATGTGGTAATTCATGGGTACATATTTTTTCCCAAAAGCAATAACTATACATTTCTTGGCAATGAACTTGAGCCCATGGCTCTGGCACCAAGCATCTGTTTCTGTAAGGCCCTTTTGTAGAAGATCCACATAATTTGGGGATTCAGTAATGACTCCCAGTTTGCAGTCATCTGCAAACTTTATTAGCCAGAGTCCCTTAGTGTTGGCCTGTACTTCCGAGAAGTAGATGCCAAACAAGAGCGGTCCCAGGACTGAACCCTGAGGTACTCCACTTGTCACTTGTCTGGAGCTGTATTCAGAGTTGGCTACTTTTACAGTGTGGGTTCTGTCAGTAAGCCAGTTGGGAACCCATCGAGTGAAGTAGGGATTAATGCCCAGCTTAGTACGTTTATCTATGATTTCAGAGTGGGGGGTGGTGTTGAAGGCCTTGGTTAGGTCCAGATAGGCTGTGTGGACCACCTTACCCTCATCCACAGCTCTGGAGACTGATTTGAAGAAGTCAATTAGATTCAGGAGACAAGATTGGCCCTTCACGAACCCAAACTGGGTGGGATCCAATGTTTGAAGGTTGCCAATGTCTTTGTTTCTAAATTCCATGATAATACATTCCATGGCCTCGCAGATCAGGCTTGTCAGACTGATGGAGCAGTAGTTCTCAGGATCCAAGGTAGATCCTCCCTTGTGGAGTGGGATAACTGCAGCTGTGCACCACTCTGTGGGCATGAAGCCTGAGGTGTGGCTATGATTAAATATGACAGTTAGGTGAGGTGCCAGTTCATTTTGTAGTTCATGAAGTACACAGCCCGGGATGTCGTCTGGTCCCATGGATGCTGTATTCTTAGCTTTGGAGAGTATGGTCTTTACCTGTGTGGCTGCTATTACCAGAATTTGGCAATCTTTCATATTGAGATGGGCCCTTTAGGGGGTAAGAAGGGGGTGAAGTTGGCACTGAATTGATCTTCCAGGATATTGGCAATATCCTTGGGATCAGTATATTTAATGCCATTCTGTTGTAGCTCAGAGCAGATCTGAGCATTGCCATTTAGATTCTTGACATAGCTATAGAATGTCTTGTGGTTGTCTTTGGAATCTTTGGCAATTTTATTTTCATAACTAGCTTTGGAGGATTTTATGAGATATCTCAGCTTCTTACTGAGGCTGGTAAGGGAGCTTTTTGTATCCTGGGATTTTCTGCAACAGTTTCTTCCTTTTGTTTTAAAGTTTGTTTATGGCAGGGGACCACCAGATTGGCTTCCTTTTTTTTGGAGAAGAGCGTCTTGGCTCTATTTAGGATGGCACAATTCATGCACGAGTGGATGTGCTTGTACAGTGCTTTGGTATAGGATTCAGCAGTTGAACTTTCAGTTCCCGTCTGCATGGGTGTCATGAAGTTTGTCACTTCTGACTTGAGTGGGGGTGGGTAAGGAATGTGGATGTCAAGGGTGATTAACTTATGGTCAGACCTCACCAACGAGGGGGTGACCATAGGTGTGGAGCATTGATTTTCCATGTTGGAAATGACCAGGTCTAGAATATTGGAGCCTTTGGTGGGACTATGAATTAGTTGATCCAGGGAATTGGAATTTATGAATGCCAAGAACTGTTGGGCAAAGGTGTTGGTACATGAGTAGTTTTCCCAGTTAATGGTGGGGTAGTTGAAATCTGGCAGTATTAGGGTGTTTGGTTGTATCTTAATATTTTCCAGTATGTTTAGAAAGGTGTAGTGAGAATCATGGGGGCATGGTGGGGGATCTGTAGCAAGCTACAATTTGGATTGCAGTCTTACCTAGTGTTAGTTGCACCTGGAGAATTTCAGATGCATTGTGTTGAGCAACTAGCCTGGTGGTGTGAATGTCCTTGGTGAATAAGGACACTCCTCCACCTTTAGTGTTTCGGTCCAAGTTTGGTGGCCGAAAAGTGTGGTAAGAGTTGTAGCCTAGTATTGCAAGGGTGCTCTCTGAAGCCTTGAACCAGGTCTCAGTTACTGCACAGATATCGATGTTCTCCATGATTAGGAGTGCCTCGAGATAGGGCATTTTGAGGTTTAGACTTCTAGTATTGAGTAGCATTACCTTCAGATTTTGCATGCTTGTACCTGTTACAGTGGTGGTATTGTCCTTTGAACTTTGCCTAAAAAAGGCACTATAGGGGTGGCAAGATCCTTAGCCAATAACCTGAATCCCAGGGGCGACAGTTTCAGACCCATCTCTGCCAAAGCATCATGGTCTGTCGATAATGTCAACCCAGGCAGACAGATACTGCATCCCCTTTGAATGACATCAGAAGCTTAGCCAGTTGTTGAAGTCAATCATTTTGTCCTCATACTGTGGTGTCATTCTGGGCAAAGGCAGGATGCTACTCAGGGCTATGGTCATACCTACCTGGGCCACATGATCCGAGAGCTCTTCCATGTCTCTTTTCATTTAGTCCAGGGAGGTACGTCTCAAGTCATTCACTCCAAAATGGACAATGACAGAGTCATATTTGTACTTGTTGTGGAGTGACTTGAGTGCATGCGTTATGTGGCAGATCCTGGCACCTGACAGGCAGCTGACTGTAATTTTCTCCTTGTTCAGCCGGTGAGTGGGACATCAGTGTGCCTGACTGTGGAGTCACCTATGACTAAAGTGTTGGGTACGTTGTCTTGCCTTAGGGGCTGTTGTTGGGTGGCACACTGGTGTTGTGAGCTATGTGACACTTTGGTTGTGATTGGTGTTTATTTGCTTTTCAGCTTTGGAGGTCCTAGTTGCTTGGGCAAGTTACTGTTAATGTCCTGCGCATATAAGGGTTTATGTTGGTATGTGAAGGTGTTGGTGGTGTGGGTTTAGAAGGGCTATGTGTTGCTTGAGGTGTAGTGCAGGTGTTAACCTTCTCCTCTTGACAGTCTAGCACAATCTTGGGTGGAGAGAGCTTTGCTTCCAGTTTGGCTATGTAAGTGCATCTCTCACAGGTTGTAGTGGTATGAGGAGAGGGTTGTCTGTGTATGTGAGGCAAATGCTGCATTGTCCCAGTATGCCCAGATTCACCAGGTGGACAGGAGAAATCACCGGAAGCTGACCCTTGGACATGCCTGGTTTGGTGCTTTTTTGTAAAGTGCAAGAGCTGTTTTCCCTTACCTTAACAAGGTACTTTGCAATTATAGGCTGTTTAGTGCCTACGATTAATTTCTCCTTATTAAGAAGGAGAGTTGAATGCTTGTATCAGTTTAAGGCTTCCTAGTGCTTTCCAGTAAGTTTTAGAGCAGGTGCTAGTCACAGGGATGCTTAAAGGTAAGATGAAAAAATGGTTTATCCTAAACACTGCAGAGTGTGCACTAGAGGAGTTAGATATGAAAGTAGGTAACTTAAGTTTTACCTGTCTAAAAAGTTAGGTTTCAGTGGAGAGCCAGCAAGGTAGATTGAAAGGGGATGGTCACTTTTATATTCTGGTACTATGGAATACAGTAGGATGGCCAAAAAATTTAAATAGGTGAAGGGGAGTGATTTCACAAAATGATAAATTTGCGCTTACTCACACAAGCCAGTAAAAGTATAGAGGAAATGAGATATATGGTCAAATTAACACAAGGGGCAGGCAACTAGAAAGACAGTGGCATTTAAGAACATAACAGTAACCAGGTGGGAGGGTGGGGAAAAAATTCTGCCTGACTCACAAGAGACAGAGCTGTGGTCTCTTTTCAAGTTTGATATGCAGTTAAAAGCAGAATACAAGTAAAACACAAGGTAAAGAAAACAAATCACACTATTCAAAATAGAAAAAGGCAATAAAGTAATACAAAATACAACAAATAAAAAGCAAACTAACCTTTCCCTCACAACAAAGTGTAGCAGCGTCTGGGTGAGCCTTTCTAGTAAAGCTCTGAAATGTTTTATTTTACTCCTTAAATAGAAGGTTTAGTTCCTAGCTCCACCCCTCAGTTCACAGATGAATAACCTTAACTGACCTGTTCTATCTTATGTGAGAGTCCTTAACTGATCTGTTCTGATTTCTGTCTGACTCACAAGAGACAGAGCTGTGGTCTCTTTTCAAGTTTGATATGCAGTTAAAAGCAGAATACAAGTAAAACACAAGGCAAAGAAAACAAATCACACTATTCAAAATAGAAAAAGCAATAAAGTAATACAAAATACAACAAATAAAAAGCAAAATAACCTTTCCCTCACAGCAAAGTGTAGCAGGGTCTGTGTGAGCCTTTCTAGTAAAGCCCTGAGATGTTTTATTTTACCCCTTAAATAGATGGTTTAGTTCCTAGCTCCACCCCCTCAGTTCACAGATGATTAACCTTAATTGACATGTTCTGCCTTATGTGTGAGTCCTTAAATGATCTGTTCTGATTTCTGCCTGATTCACAAGAGATAGAGCTGTGGTCTTTTCAAGTTTGATATGCAGTTAAAAGCAGAATACAAGTAAAACACAAGGTAAAGAAAACAAATCACAGTATTCAAAATAGAAAAAGGCAATAAGGTAATACAAAATACAACAAATAAAAATTAAACTAACCTTTGCCTCACAGCAAAGTGTAGCAGAGTCTTGGTGAGGCTTTCTAGTAAAGCTCTGAAATGTTTTATTTTACTCCTTAAATAGAAGGTTTAGTTCCTAGCTCCACCCCTTCAGTTCAAAGATGCTAACCTTAATTGACCTGTTCTATCTTATCTGTGAGTCCTTAATTGATCTGTTCTGATTTTTGCCTGACTCACAAGAGACAGAGCCGTGGTCTCTTTTCAAGCTTGATTTGTAGTTAAAAGGTGAATATAAGTAAAACACAAGGTAAAGAAAACAAATCACAGTATTCAAAATAGAAAAAGGCAATAAAACAATACAAAATACAGCAAATAAAAAAGCAAACTAACCTTTCCCTCATAGTAAAGTGTAGAAGAGTCTGGGTGAGCCTTTCTAGTAAAGATCTGAAATGTTTTATTTTACCCCTTAAATAGAAGGTTTAGTTCCTAGCTCCACCCCCCATTTCACAGATGATTAATCTTAACTGACCTGTTCTATCTTATGTGTGAGTCCTTAATTGATCTGTTCTGATTTCTGTCTGACTCACAAGTGACAGAGCTGTGGTCTCTTTCCAAGTTTGATATGCAGTTAAAAGCAGAATACAAGTAAAACACAAGGTAAACAAAACAAATTACAATATTCAAAATAGAAAAAGGCAATAAAGTAATACAAAATACAACAAATAAAAAGCAAACTAACCTTTCCCTCACTGCAAAGTGTAGCAGAGTCTGGGTGAGCATTTCTAGTAAAGTTTCAAGATTAAGGTGAGAGACAACAAATATAAGCAATGGAAACTAGGTCAAACTTTAACTTTAAAAACTGAAATAAACAAAACTGGACTCACAAACTAACCACAGAGTGAGACAAGACCAAGACAAATTTGAAGAAAATGTATATAAAGATATTGAGCATAATAGGAAACCATTTTATAGATACATAAGATGTGGTGGTAAAGACATACACGTTGATAATCTGTGTGTAGATTCTAAAATTAAACACAACAGATTTTCTAAAGCTGTTCGGCTCCACAAAGGTGATCATAAATTGTCCTAGAAACATTTTGGCAACTTCAGATACTGAAATGAAATTAGATTATACTGAAAAAGAACTATACACCCTGAACCCAAACAAATCACGGGGGGAGACAGAATTAGTAATAATGACATGATAACACTTTCTCATGAACTTGCAGTACCATTATTTCTGTTATTCACAAGGTCATTTAAGTATGGGGGTGGAGATTTCTGAAGATTGCAGCCATGAACTTGTTAAACTTGTCTTTACGGGAAAAGGAGAGTAGGAGAAACACAGAGTCATATAAAACCAAAAGTTTACTTCCATATTATAGAAAAATAATGGAGATGGTTATAATACCACTAATACCACTTGTACTGTACTGTGTACTGTGTTTTACTCTGCAGATATAACTTAGTTCTAATACTTATGTACTCTCTCACTGAGCCATAGGCTCTTGCTGTTAACTAGCCATACTGATGTTTCTAATGCATTCTCTATGCTACGGGCGTTCCTAGCTTAGTATTTGTTTAGTGTGGAATGATTGTTTACTACTGCTCAAAGGATTGTTTTATGATTCTATATGCTACTGGCGTTCCTAGCTATGAATACGCCTAACGTAAAATAGAGGTGTTTTCTACTGTCCATACAAAGGATTGTTTTATCTGGTGTTAAAGTGTATATCTAACATCCGCAGAGTACGCTTACCTAATAACTTGAATTGTAAATATTTCATCCTGGTGCCTATAGTTTAAACGAAAGATACCATCGGTAATAGTTTGTATAGATTGGCGTTATCAGGGCCAGTGCGTTTAATACACATGTATTTGGCTACATAACAGGATATTACTAGTGCTTAAGTATACTTGATGGTGCAAGAGACTGTATATTATCTATGCCTCACCCCCACTGCTTACCTCAACCTAACTCACACCACTAGAACTTGCTGTAAAGTTTCTGATGTTTCTAACTACAAGCTACTGCATTTAAACTGTCTATTCAATGTGCTTTATCTCCTTCATCTCCTAGGAACCCCCCCCCACTAAAATACCATCGCGTGGCTCCCTGGTACTTGGCGTTGACTCCGCATGAACCCTACCATCATGCGAATGCACAATCCCATGCCTTATAATCTCCAGTAACTGAAAAGGACTTTAGGGTAAAGCAATACCCATTTTATAGTTTTCCTTGCCAGGATAGCGTTCTGTAGGCAGGAAACCCAACAGTACCTGCAGATATACTTAACCTTAGGCTACTAAAACACCAGGTTCTTGTAATTGGAAAACACTACTATACCTGAACCTTATACTCACACCCAGCTGCCTCTAAGACCCTGCTACTTCCAGGCAGGTGTTCGGACAGGTGTATTCCCCGCTCCGCTTCACCCTCACTTCGCTCGGGCTCGCTCCCCTCCCCACCCTTTTCCCTTATCCCACCCGCCCCCACTACCTCCAGATTTATAGAGATAGATAGCCCATCCCACATTCCTCCCTTCCAATCACAGCTGTCCCTAGCTTAACAACTCCTCCTTACATACTCTCAGCCATCCCCTAAATTAGTCAGCCCTCACAATCCCCTCATTCCCATAAGTTACTACTTGCTCTTTACCATGGGCAAAACCATGTATTCCATCATCACCACACTAATTTTACTTCTTCTTATCCCCTACCTTTTAACACGCTATGAACACCAAACCCTATTAGGAATATCCTTCCCCAAGGCCTACACCACCACACACACACACCTTCCTCCCAACCCTATAGTTCCTTCTCCCCACCCTGCAAAAACTCTAGGCTTTAATAATATACAGCTAAGACTCCACTCCCCTCGATCATCCAAAAATAAAACTAACCTCAAAATACTAGTCAAATTACAAAGATTCTTAGATCACTTCAAAAAATGCATTATTCAAAATGGAGACATCCACCCCAACCCAGGCCCTGCCACTCATCTTGATTCTGGCACTTCAACATTACCCCATACTCCTAATACCTCCCTCCTCATCCTTCACCTCAACCTAAGAAGCATTAACAACAAAGTACATAGCTTACACGCTATGATAGCTACTCACTCCCCAGACATCATGTGTCTTTCTGAAACATGGCTTAAACCCGCCACGAAGGATGAAGAAATTCTTCCACCTGGTTATAACATCCTAAGGAAAGATAGAATAACCAAAAAGGGTGGGGGAATAGCTGTTATGTTTAAGAACAGATTAAACATCATTAAGAACCAACTGCATCCCCCTCAGGTCTCTAATATTGAACTTATTGCACTAAAGATTTGCCTAAACTCCCAAAAATGTATCAATCTTGTAGTTATCTATATCCCACCAGGGAAGAACATAGAAAACCTAGAGCAAACCTTAAGTTGGTTGGCCAACAACTACCCTCAAGAAACCATTATACTAGGGGACTTTAACATTGACTGGTCCCACTACGCCTCTAAGACAAATCCCCACCCAATTAATCTATATGGCTTCTCCCAAATAATCTCATCTCCAACCAGAATTGGCAACACACAGCAAAAAGAGAGTATGATTGACTGGATACTTATCAATAAAGATCCGAACAACTATACCACCGGCACCCTCCCCAATGACCTTAGTGATCACCTTATCACTTACATTATAAAGCACAAATTTGCTTTTACCAAGCCACCCATATATAAACTTATCAGAAATAAGAAAAAGTTTAACCCTGAACTATTCCTAGCAGAACTAAAAGTCTGCAATTGGTCGACCCTATATACCCTACCCTTAGCCGAAAGTGTGTCATACTTCAATGACACATTCCTAAACATTCTTGACTCCCATGCCCCAACCCGTCTAATTAGAACCAGAGACCGCATAGCTTCCTGGCTAACAAGAGAAACCAAAGCAAAAATTAAACTCCGTGACCACGCTTGGAAAACATGGAGAACTACCAAAACTCCCCTAGACCGTATTAAATTTCAACAGCTGAGAAACTCCACGAAATCTGACATTGCTAGAGACAAAAAACACTACTTCTGCCAAATCCAGGATAAACATCAGTCTAACCCAAAAAAGTTCTGGGCTGCATTCAAGAACCTCCTCCATCCTGGTAAATCTAATACCCCAACGCCCGACCAACTCTCTAACAAACATCCAGAGGAAGTTGCCAATACCTTTAACATTTTTTTCACTGAGACCATCCAGTCCCTAGCCAATCATCTACCTACTTCCTCCCCACCCTTAACCCGACCTCATGACTCACCTCCTCTCACCTTTAAACTTCAAACAGTATCTACCTCCTATATTCGTACCCTATTAAAAAAACTGAAACTGTCCACCCTTGCGGCCGATCGCCTCCCAGCTGAATACTTACAATTAGCATCGGATGTCATTGCCTATCCCATATCAATATTGATTAACAGATCCATATCTGAGGCCACCATCCCCTCAATTTGGAAAATTTCTTACATCATCCCACTTCATAAAGGAGGCTCCTCCACGGAAACCTCTAACTATAGGCCTATCGCAATACTGTCTCCTATAGCTAAGATATTGGAACGGTGTGTTCACAAACAACTCCTTCACTACCTCACCATCAATAATCTTCTCTCTATTACCCAGCACGGCTTTCGCCCCCATCACAGTACGACCAGTGCTCTCCTCTCCTTTATTGACTCAATTAATAGCAACCGCAACAAAAAACTTATATCCTCTGCTCTCTTTCTTGACTTATCAAAAGCTTTCGACATGGTTAACCACCAGTTATTGCTCCACACCCTGCAAACCCTTCATCTTGACAAATTAGCACTAAACTGGTTTAAGGACTACCTCGCTGACCGGCAACAAGCAGTCCAATGGCAAAATAGTCTATGTCAACTGCTGCCCAACAACATTGGGGTCCCTCAGGGCTCCATACTTGGTCCCCTTCTTTTCTCTGTTTTTATAAATGATCTTTACTCTGTTATCCCCGCAGCCACCTGCATTCAATATGCGGATGACTCTACCCTGATCTGCTCTGACCTTTCTCTCCAGAAACTCCAAGTAGCCACCCAACAATGTTTTGCCACAGTCGAAAAATGGTTCTCTGACCTGAAACTCATTTTAAACCCAACTAAAACCAAGTTACTTCTATTCTTCCCCTCGCCTACCACTCCTTTTCCACAGGAACCCCAACCTGTGAATCACAGGACCTACTTTGTTGAATCCTTTAATGGCACCATCATAGAGCCCATCTCCCACACTAAACTATTAGGTATCACTATTGACCATAAGCTCAAATTTGACATGCACATTGCCCAAACCATTGTCAGTTAACAAAAAAATTAGGCTCAATGTACAGAATCAGGAATTGTCTAACTCCTCATGCAAAATTAACCATTGCCCATACTCATCTCCTCTCCACACTACTATATGCCTCCCCGATATTTTCCTTCCTCAGTAAACGTGAGCTTAACAACCTCTCCACTACCTACCATCATATTGCCAGATTCATTACAGGAACACCCTACCGTACCCACCATTGCGTCAACCTTAAGAAACTTGACTGGCTAGAACTGCCCAATCTCCTCAAATTTAATCAACTCATTGAATCTTTCAAAATAATTAATCAACCCGATAAAACCCCAGCCCTGTCCAAAATCCTGACCCCCTACTCCAACTTAAGCTGCCTTCGATCCGCAAACAGTAATCAGGTATTGACTATCAAATCAAATAACATGGGAGGTGATGCTCTCTATGCTAACTTTATTGGGAAGCAATGGAACTCACTCCCAAACAGTCTTAGACTCATGACTTCACTTAACCTATTCAAAATTAATCTCCGAGAAATACTTAAGTCCCAATGGTTGTGCCCATGTCCAAACCCAGATTAAATCCTACACGTCCCATAGCTCCTCTTCTCTCTTCTCCCTTTCAAGTGATTATATTATATTTTTTTACTTCCTTAACTGCACCCATGTCATGTGACCAATTTTACAAAAGTTATGTTCAAACTATTAGCATATATATATTGATGTCTCCTTGTTTCTGTTGTTTTATTAATGTCTTCTTTTATCTTATTGTATTGTTATAATTTTCCTAAATTTGGGAGCTTTTCTCCCCGGGCCTCTACTGAAAAAGGATATGTATCCAGTTAGACTAGCCCGGTCAACAAATGTAAAATAAATAAATAAATAAATAAATAAATAATGGATAGACTATTGTCTGAATTAGAAAGGTTGGAACTTCACACCATATATCAGCATGCATATGTTGAAAATGGATCTATAGCATGATGTTCTATAACAATATAATAACAGCTATAAATGAAACATTGTGCTGTGATGTAATTTATATATACTTAACTTCAACATTTTATAGGGTCATACACAAAACAGTGATCAATAAATTAGAACAACTAGGTACTGATGTACTTTTGATAAGATGGATAGTTGCACAGCTTACAAATAGGACATGGCAAGTATCAAACAGAATCTGGGAGGTGAAATTAAAGGTTATAGTCAGGGTGTCCCATAAGGCTCTGTCCTGGGTCTATACTTGTTTAGACTGTATCGTTTTCTTCTGAGCTGTTTTACAGTCTGTATGCAAATAACTTGAAAATGGCTAAACTGATTACAATGTTAGAGATAGGACATGTCTACAAAAGAACTTGACAAAATTGACCATTTGAGCACAGAAGAATGATATGCTATTAAATCCAACAACTAAGCATATCAGATACATGAGACAGACTGAAAAAGAATATTTAATACAGCACACAGTAATTGACACTGGAGATTAATTGATAAAAAAAATACTATTTCACAATCTAATAAAAACATCAAAATAACCCCCCCCCCCAAATTCTGGAGTGCCGTAACACAACTCATAAACCCCAAACAATGTACTACCCCTACCCTCTCAACCTCTAACAACACAGAGTCCATTGCCGCCCAATTTAATTTACACTTCAGAAGTTCATTACTGTCCCTGCTAGATAATGACAGCAACACCCCACTAATAGTTCTATCCAGCTGATGCCATAGCATACCCAATCTTCCTGTTAATCAACCATTCCATCTGTGAACATTATATCCCCAAACTTTGGAACATCTCATACATTATCCCCTTCACAAAGGTGGCAGTTCCACACGACTATCAAACTCCAGACCAAATGCAATACTTCCGACCCTGGCTAAAATCCTCAAGAAATGCATACATTCACAAGTAATGGCCTATATTCTAAAGAATAACCTTCATTACAACTCTCAGCAGGAGTTTAGTCCAAAACACAGCAACACAACTGCTCAAATATGTTTCACAGACAGTCAATCAGCTTAGAAACAAAGGACAATTTGTATCATCTCACATCCTTGACATGTCAAAGGCTTTTGACACAGTTTCACATCAACAACAAGTTAACCTTCTCCTCTTGACTGTCTAGCACAATCTTGGGTGGAGAGAGTTTTGCTTCCAGTTTGGCTATGTAAGTGCATCTCTCACAGGTTGTAGTGGTAAGAGGAGGGGGTTGTCTGTGTACATGAGGCAAATGCTGCATTGTCCCAGTATGCCCAGATTCACCAGGTGGACAGGAGAAATCACCAGAAGCTGACCCTTGGACATACCTTGTTTGGTGCTTTTTTGTAGTGCAATAACTGTTTTCCTTACCTTAGCAAGGTACATTGCAATTATAGGCTGTTTAGTGCCTATGATTAATTTCTCCTTATTAGCAAGGAGAGTTGAGTGCTTGTATAAGTTTAAGGCTTCCTAGTGCTTTCATGTAGGTCTTAGAGCAAGTGCTAGTTACAGGGATGCTTAAAGGTAAGATGAAAAAAATGGTTTATCCTAAACACTGCAGAGTGTGCACTAGAGGAGTTAGATATGAAAGTAGGTAACTTAAGTTTTACCTGCCTAAAAAGTTAAGTTTTAGTGGAAAGCCACTATTTTTAAAACAGCAAGGTAGATTGAACGGGGGTGGTCACTTTTGTATTCTGGTACTATGGAATACAGTAGGATGGCCAATAAATTTAAATAGGTGAAGGCGTGTGGTTTCATGAAATGATAAATGTGCACTTACAAAGCCGGTAAATGCAGAGAGGAAATGAGATATATGGTCAAATTAACAAAAGGGGCAGACAACTAGAAAGACAGTGGCATTTAAGAACACAACAGTAACCAGGTGGGAGGGTGGGGAAATTCTGCCTGACTCACAAGAGACAGAGCTGTGGTCTCTTTTCAAGTTTGATATGCAGTTAAACGCAGTATACAAGTAAAACACAAGGTAAAGAAAATAAATCACACTATTCAAAATAGAAAAAGGCAATAAAGTAATACAAAATATAACAAATAAAAAGCAAACTAACCTTTCCCTGACAGCAAAGTGTAGCAGAGTCTTGGTGAGGCTTTCTAGTAAAGCTCTGAAATGTTTTATTTTACTCCTTAAATAGAAGGTTTAGTTCCTAGCTCCACCCCTTCAGTTCAGAGATGCTAACCTTAATTGACCTGTTCTATCTTATCTGTGAGTCCTTAATTGATCTGTTCTGATTTTTGCCTGACTCACAAGAGACAGAGCCGTGGTCTCTTTTCAAGCTTGATTTGCAGTTAAAAGGTGAATATAAGTAAAGCACAAGGTAAAGAAAACAAATCACAGTATTCAAAATAGAAAAAGGCAATAAAATAATACAAAATACAACAAATAAAAAATCAAACTAACCTTTCCCTCATAGTAAAGTGTAGAAGAGTCTGGGTGAGCCTTTCTAGTAAAGATCTGAAATGTTTTATTTTACCCCTTAAATAGAAGGTTTAGTTCCTAGCTCCACCCCCCCCATTTCACAGATGATTAACCTTAACTGACCTGTTCTATCTTATGTGTGAGTCCTTAATTGATCTGTTCTGATTTCTGTCTGACTCACAAGAGACAGAGCCGTGGTCTCTTTTCAAGTTTGATATGCAGTTAAACGCAGAATACAAGTAAAACACAAGGTAAAGAAAATAAATCACACTATTCAAAATAGAAAAAGGCAATAAAGTAATACAAAATATAACAAATAAAAAGCAAACTAACCTTTCCCTGACAGCAAAATATAGCAGAGTCTAGGTGAGCCTTTCTAGTAAAGCTCTGAAATGTTTAATTTTACCCCTTAAATAGAAGGTTTAGTTCCTAGCTCCATCCCCTCAGTTCACAAACAATTAACCTTAACTGACCGGTTCTGTCTTAAGTGTGAGTCCTTAATTGATCTGTTCTGATTTCTGCCTGACTCACAAGAGACAGAGCTGTGGTCTCTTTTCAAGTTTGATATGCAGTTAAAAGCAGAATAGAAGTAAAACACAAGGTAAAGAGAACAAATCACAGTATTCAGAATAGAAAAAGGCAATAAAGTAATACAAAATACAACAAATAAAAAGCAAACTAACCTTTCCCTCACAGCAAAGTGTAGAAGAGTCTGGGTGAGCCTTTCTAGTAAAGCTCTGAAATGTTTTATTTTACCCCTTAAATAGAAGGTTTAGTTCCTAGCTCCACCCCTCAGTTCACAGATGATTAACTTTAACTGACCTGTTCTATCTTATGTGTGAGTCCTTAATTGATCTGTTCTGATTTCTGCCTGACTCACAAGTGACAGAGCTGTGGTCTTTTCCAGTTTGATATGCAGTTAAAAGCAGAATATAAGTACAACACAAGGTAAAGAAAACAAATCACAGTATTCAAAATAGAAAAAGGCAATAAAGTAATGCAAAATACAACAAATAAAAAGCAAACTAACCATTGCCTCACAGCAAAGTGTAGTAGAGTCTGGGTGAGGCTTTCTAGCAAAGCTCTGAAATGTTTTATTTTACCCCTTAAATATAAGGTTTAGTTCCTAGCTCCACCCCTTCAGTTTACAGATGCTTAACCTTAATTGACTTGTTCTATCTTATCTGTGAGTCCTTAATTGATCTGTTCTGATTTTCGCCTGACTCACAAGAGACAGAGCCGTGGTCTCTTTTCAAGCTTGATTTGCAGTTAAAAGGTGAATATAAGTAAAACACAAGGTAAAGAAAACAAATCACAGTATTCAAAATAGAAAAAGGCAATAAAATAATACAAAATACAACAAATAAAAAAGCAAACTAACCTTTCCCTCATAGTAAAGTGTAGAAGAGTCTGGGTGAGCCTTTCTAGTAAAGATCTGAAATGTTTTATTTTACCCCTTAAATAGAAGGTTTAGTTCCTAGCTCCACCCCCCATTTCACAGATGATTAACCTTAACTGACCTGTTCTATCTTATGTGTGAGTCCTTAATTGATCTGTTCTGATTTCTGTCTGACTCACAAGTGACAGAGCTGTGGTCTCTTTCCAAGTTTGATATGCAGTTAAAAGCAGAATACAAGTAAAACACAAGGTAAACAAAACAAATTACAATATTCAAAATAGAAAAAGGCAATAAAGTAATACAAAATACAACAAATAAAAAGCAAACTAACCTTTCACTCACTGCAAAGTGTAGCAGATTCTGGGTGAGCATTTCTAGTAAAGTTTCAAGATTAAGGTGAGAGACAACAAATATAAGCAATGGAAACTAGGTCAAACTTTAACTTTAAAAACTGAAATAAACAAAACTGGACTGACAAACTAACCACAGAGTGAGACAAGACCAAGACAAATTTGAAGAAAATGTATATAAAGATATTGAGCATAATAGGAAACCATTTTATAGATACATAAGATGTGGTGGTAAAGACATACACGTTGATAAACTGTGTGTAGATTCTAAAATTAAACACAACAGATTTTCTAAAGCTGTTCGGCTCCACAAAGGTGATTATAAATTGTCCTAGAAACATTTTGGCAACTTCAGATACTGATATGAAATTAGATTATATTGAAAAAGAACTATACACCCTGAACCCAAACAAATCACGGGGGGAGACAGAATTAGTAATAATGACATGATAACACTTTCTCGTGAACTTGCAGTGCCATTATTTCTGTTATTCACAAGGTCATTTAAGTATGGGGTGGAGATTTCTGAAGATTGCAGCCATGAACTTGTTAAACTTGTCTTTACGGGAAAAGGAGAGTAGGAGAAACCCAGAGTCATACAGAACCATAAGTTTACTTCCATATTATAGAAAAATAATGGAGATGGTTATAATGGATAAACTATTGTCTGAATTAGAAAGGTTGGAACTTCACACCATATATCAGCATGCATATGTTGAAAATGGATCTATAGCATGATGTTCTATAACAATATAATAACAGCTATAAATGAAACATTGTGCTGTGATGTAATTTATATATACTTAACTTCAACATTTTATAGGGTCATACACAAAACAGTGATCAATAAATTAGAACAACTAGGTACTGATGTACTTTTGATAAGATGGATAGTTGCACAGCTTACAAATAGGACATGGCAAGTATCAAACAGAATCTGGGAGGTGAAATTAAAGGTTATAGTCAGGGTGTCCCATAAGGCTCTGTCCTGGGTCTATACTTGTTTAGACTGTATCGTTTTCTTCTGAGCTGTTTTACAGTCTGTATGCAAATAACTTGAAAATGGCTAAACTGATTACAATGTTAGAGATAGGACATGTCTACAAAAGAACTTGACAAAATTGACCATTTGAGCACAGAAGAATGATATGCTATTAAATCCAACAACTAAGCATATCAGATACATGAGACAGACTGAAAAGAATATTTAATACAGCACACAGTAATTGACACTGGAGATTAATTGATAAAAAATACTATTTCACAATCTAATAAAACATCAAAATAACCCCCCCCCCCAAATTCTGGAGTGCCGTAACACAACTCATAAACCCCAAACAATGTACTACCCCTACCCTCTCAACCTCTAACAACACAGAGTCCATTGCCGCCCAATTTAATTTACACTTCAGAAGTTCATTACTGTCCCTGCTAGATAATGACAGCAACACCCCACTAATAGTTCTATCCAGCTGATGCCATAGCATACCCAATCTTCCTGTTAATCAACCATTCCATCTGTGAACATTATATCCCCAAACTTTGGAACATCTCATACATTATCCCCTTCACAAAGGTGGCAGTTCCACACGACTATCAAACTCCAGACCAAATGCAATACTTCCAACCCTGGCTAAAATCCTCAAGAAATGCATACATTCACAAGTAATGGCCTATATTCTAAAGAATAACCTTCATTACAACTCTCAGCAGGAGTTTAGTCCAAAACACAGCAACACAACTGCTCAAATATGTTTCACAGATACAGTCAATCAGCTTAGAAACAAAGGACAATTTGTATCATCTAACATCCTTGACATGTCAAAGGCTTTTGACACAGTTTCACATCAACAACAAGTTAACCTTCTCCTCTTGACTGTCTAGCACAATCTTGGGTGGAGAGAGCTTTGCTTCCAGTTTGGCTATGTAAGTGCATCTCTCACAGGTTGTAGTGGTAAGAGGAGGGGGTTGTCTGTGTACATGAGGCAAATGCTGCATTGTCCCAGTATGCCCAGATTCACCAGGTGGACAGGAGAAATCACCAGAAGCTGAACCTTGGACATACCTTGTTTGGTGCTTTTTTGTAGTGCAATAACTGTTTTCCTTACCTTAGCAAGGTACATTGCAATTATAGGCTGTTTAGTGCCTATGATTAATTTCTCCTTATTAGCAAGGAGAGTTGAGTGCTTGTATAAGTTTAAGGCTTCCTAGTGCTTTCATGTAGGTCTTAGAGCAAGTGCTAGTTACAGGGATGCTTAAAGGTAAGATGAAAAAAATGGTTTATCCTAAACACTGCAGAGTGTGCACTAGAGGAGTTAGATATGAAAGTAGGTAACTTAAGTTTTACCTGTCTAAAAAGTTAAGTTTTAGTGGAAAGCCACTATTTTTAAAACAGCAAGGTAGATTGAACGGGGGTGGTCACTTTTGTATTCTGGTAATATGGAATACAGTAGGATGGCCAATAAATTTAAATAGGTGAAGGCGTGTGGTTTCATGAAATGATAAATGTGCACTTACAAAGCCGGTAAATGCAGAGAGGAAATGAGATATATGGTCAAATTAACAAAAGGGGCAGACAACTAGAAAGACAGTGGCATTTAAGAACACAACAGTAACCAGGTGGGAGGGTGGGGAAATTCTGCCTGACTCACAAGAGACAGAGCTGTGGTCTCTTTTCAAGTTTGATATGCAGTTAAACGCAGAATACAAGTAAAACACAAGGTAAAGAAAATAAATTACACTATTCAAAATAGAAAAAGGCAATAAAGTAATACAAAATATAACAAATAAAAAGCAAACTAACCTTTCCCTGACAGCAAAGTGTAGCAGAGTCTTGGTGAGGCTTTCTAGTAAAGCTCTGAAATGTTTTATTTTACTCCTTAAATAGAAGGTTTAGTTCCTAGCTCTACCCCTTCAGTTCAGAGATGCTAACCTTAATTGACCTGTTCTATCTTATCTGTGAGTCCTTAATTGATCTGTTCTGATTTTTGCCTGACTCACAAGAGACAGAGCCGTGGTCTCTTTTCAAGCTTGATTTGCAGTTAAAAGGTGAATATAAGTAAAACACAAGGTAAAGAAAACAAATCACAGTATTCAAAATAGAAAAAGGCAATGAAATAATACAAAATACAACAAATAAAAAAGCAAACTAACCTTTCCCTCATAGTAAAGTGTAGAAGAGTCTGGGTGAGCCTTTCTAGTAACGATCTGAAATGTTTTATTTTACCCCTTAAATAGAAGGTTTAGTTCCTAGCTCCACCCCCCCCCCCCATTTCACAGATGATTAACCTTAACTGGCCTGTTCTATCTTATGTGTGAGTCCTTAATTGATCTGTTCTGATTTCTGTCTGACTCACAAGTGACAGAGCTGTGGTCTCTTTCCAAGTTTGATATGCAGTTAAAAGCAGAATACAAGTAAAACACAAGGTAAACAAAACAAATTACAATACTCAAAATAGAAAAAGGCAATAAAGTAATACAAAATACAACAAATAAAAAGCAAACTAACCTTTCACTCACTGCAAAGTGTAGCAGATTCTGGGTGAGCATTTCTAGTAAAGTTTCAAGATTAAGGTGAGAGACAACAAATATAAGCAATGGAAACTAGGTCAAACTTTAACTTTAAAAACTGAAATAAACAAAACTGGACTGACAAACTAACCACAGAGTGAGACAAGACCAAGACAAATTTGAAGAAAATGTATATAAAGATATTGAGCATAATAGGAAACCATTTTATAGATACATAAGATGTGGTGGTAAAGACATACACGTTGATAAACTGTGTGTAGATTCTAAAATTAAACACAACAGATTTTCTAAAGCTGTTCGGCTCCACAAAGGTGATTATAAATTGTCCTAGAAACATTTTGGCAACTTCAGATACTGAAATGAAATTAGATTATATTGAAAAAGAACTATACACCCTGAACCCAAACAAATCACGGGGGGAGACAGAATTAGTAATAATGACATGATAACACTTTCTCGTGAACTTGCAGTACCATTATTTCTGTTATTCACAAGGTCATTTAAGTATGGGGTGGAGATTTCTGAAGATTGCAGCCATGAACTTGTTAAACTTGTCTTTATGGGAAAAGGAGAGTAGGAGAAACCCAGAGTCATACAGAACCATAAGTTTACTTCCATATTATAGAAAAATAATGGAGATGGTTATAATGGATAAACTATTGTCTGAATTAGAAAGGTTGGAACTTCACACCATATATCAGCATGCATATGTTGAAAATGGATCTATAGCATGATGTTCTATAACAATATAATAACAGCTATAAATGAAACATTGTGCTGTGATGTAATTTATATATACTTAACTTCAACATTTTATAGGGTCATACACAAAACAGTGATCAATAAATTAGAACAACTAGGTACTGATGTACTTTTGATAAGATGGATAGTTGCACAGCTTACAAATAGGACATGGCAAGTATCAAACAGCATCTGGGAGGTGAAATTAAAGGTTATAGTCAGGGTGTCCCATAAGGCTCTGTCCTGGGTCTATACTTGTTTAGACTGTATCGTTTTCTTCTGAGCTGTTTTACAGTCTGTATGCAAATAACTTGAAAATGGCTAAACTGATTGCAATGTTAGAGATAGGACATGTCTACAAAAGAACTTGACAAAATTGACCATTTGAGCACAGAAGAATGATATGCTATTAAATCCAACAATTAAGCATATCAGATACATGAGACAGACTGAAAAATAATATTTAATACAGCACACAGTAATTGACACTGGAGATTAATTGATAAAAAAAATACTATTTCACAATCTAATAAAAACATCAAAATAACCCCCCCCCCCCAAATTCTGGAGTGCTGTAACACAACTCATAAACCCCAAACAATGTACTACCCCTACCCTCTCAACCTCTAACAACACAGAGTCCATTGCCGCCCAATTTAATTTACACTTCAGAAGTTCATTACTGTCCCTGCTAGATAATGACAGCAACACCCCACTAATAGTTCTATCCAGCTGATGCCATAGCATACCCAATCTTCCTGTTAATCAACCATTCCATCTGTGAACATTATATCCACAAACTTTGGAACATCTCATACATTATCCTCTTCACAAAGGTGGCAGTTCCACACGACTATCAAACTCCAGACCAAATGCAATACTTCCAACCCTGACTAAAATCCTCAAGAAATGCATACATTCACAAGTAATGGCCTATATTCTAAAGAATAACCTTCATTACAACTCTCAGCAGGAGTTTAGTCCAAAACACAGCAACACAACTGCTCAAATATGTTTCACAGATACAGTCAATCAGCTTAGAAACAAAGGACAATTTGTATCATCTAACATCCTTGACATGTCAAAGGCTTTTGACACAGTTTCACATCAACAACAAGTTAACCTTCTCCTCTTGACTGTCTAGCACAATCTTGGGTGGAGAGAGCTTTGCTTCCAGTTTGGCTATGTAAGTGCATCTCTCACAGGTTGTAGTGGTAAGAGGAGGGGGTTGTCTGTGTACATGAGGCAAATGCTGCATTGTCCCAGTATGCCCAGATTCACCAGGTGGACAGGAGAAATCACCAGAAGCTGAACCTTGGACATACCTTGTTTGGTGCTTTTTTGTAGTGCAATAACTGTTTTCCTTACCTTAGTAAGGTACATTGCAATTATAGGCTGTTTAGTGCCTATGATTAATTTCTCCTTATTAGCAAGGAGAGTTGAGTGCTTGTATAAGTTTAAGGCTTCCTAGTGCTTTCATGTAGGTCTTAGAGCAAGTGCTAGTTACAGGGATGCTTAAAGGTAAGATGAAAAAAATGGTTTATCCTAAACACTGCAGAGTGTGCACTAGAGGAGTTAGATATGAAAGTAGGTAACTTAAGTTTAACCTGTCTAAAAAGTTAAGTTTTAGTGGAAAGCCACTATTTTTAAAACAGCAAGGTAGATTGAACGGGGGTGGTCACTTTTGTATTCTGGTAATATGGAATACAGTAGGATGGCCAATAAATTTAAATAGGTGAAGGCGTGTGGTTTCATGAAATGATAAATGTACACTTACAAAGCCGGTAAATGCAGAGAAGAAATTATATATATGGTCAAATTAACAAAAGGGGCAGACAACTAGAAAGACAGTGGCATTTAAGAACACAACAGTAACCAGGTGGGAGGGTGGGGAAATTCTGCCTGACTCACAAGAGACAGAGCTGTGGTCTCTTTTCAAGTTTGATATGCAGTTAAACGCAGAATACAAGTAAAACACAAGGTAAAGAAAATAAATCACACTATTCAAAATAGAAAAAGGCAATAAAGTAATACAAAATATAACAAATAAAAAGCAAACTAACCTTTCCCTGACAGCAAAGTATAGCAGAGTCTTGGTGAGGCTTTCTAGTAAAGCTCTGAAATGTTTTATTTTACTCCTTACATAGAAGGTTTAGTTCCTAGCTCCACCCCTTCAGTTCAGAGATGCTAACCTTAATTGAGCTGTTCTATCTTATCTGTGAGTCCTTAATTGATCTGTTCTGATTTTTGCCTGACTCACAAGAGACAGAGCCGTGGTCTCTTTTCAAGCTTGATTTGCAGTTAAAAGGTGAATATAAGTAAAACACAAGGTAAAGAAAACAAATCACAGTATTCAAAATAGAAAAAAGGCAATAAAATAATACAAAATACAACAAATAAAAAAGCAAACTAACCTTTCCCTCATAGTAAAGTGTAGAAGAGTCTGGGTGAGCCTTTCTAGTAAAGATCTGAAATGTTTTATTTTACCCCTTAAATAGAAGGTTTAGTTCCTAGCTCCACCCCCCATTTCACAGATGATTAACCTTAACTGACCTGTTCTATCTTATGTGTGAGTCCTTAATTGATCTGTTCTGATTTCTGTCTGACTCACAAGTGACAGAGCTGTGGTCTCTTTCCAAGTTTGATATGCAGTTAAAAGCAGAATACAAGTAAAACACAAGGTAAACAAAACAAATTACAATATTCAAAATAGAAAAAGGCAATAAAGTAATACAAAATACAACAAATAAAAAGCAAACTAACCTTTCACTCACTGCAAAGTGTAGCAGATTCTGGGTGAGCATTTCTAGTAAAGTTTCAAGATTAAGGTGAGAGACAACAAATATAAGCAATGGAAACTAGGTCAAACTTTAACTTTAAAAACTGAAATAAATAAAACTGGACTGACAAACTAACCACAGAGTGAGACAAGACCAAGACAAATTTGAAGAAAATGTATATAAAGATATTGAGCATAATAGGAAATCATTTTATAGATACATAAGATGTGGTGGTAAAGACATACACGTTGATAAACTGTGTGTAGATTCTAAAATTAAACACAACAGATTTTCTAAAGCTGTTCGGCTCCACAAAGGTGATTATAAATTGTCCTAGAAACATTTTGGCAACTTCAGATACTGAAATGAAATTAGATTATATTGAAAAAGAACTATACACCCTGAACCCAAACAAATCACGGGGGGAGACAGAATTAGTAATAATGACATGATAACACTTTCTCGTGAACTTGCAGTACCATTATTTCTGTTATTCACAAGGTCATTTAAGTATGGGGTGGAGATTTCTGAAGATTGCAGCCATGAACTTGTTAAACTTGTCTTTACGGGAAAAGGAGAGTAGGAGAAACCCAGAGTCATACAGAACCATAAGTTTACTTCCATATTATAGAAAAATAATGGAGATGGTTATAATGGATAAACTATTGTCTGAATTAGAAAGGTTGGAACTTCACACCATATATCAGCATGCATATGTTGAAAATGGATCTATAGCATGATGTTCTATAACAATATAATAACAGCTATAAATGAAACATTGTGCTGTGATGTAATTTATATATAATTAACTTCAACATTTTATAGGGTCATACACAAAACAGTGATCAATAAATTAGAACAACTTAGGTACTGATGTACTTTTGATAAGATGGATAGTTGCACAGCTTACAGATAGGACATGGCAAGTATCAAACAGAATCTGGAAGGTGAAATTAAAGGTTATAGTCAGGGTGTCCCATAAGGCTCTGTCCTGGGTCTATACTTGTTTAGACTGTATCGTTTTTTTCTGAGCTGTTTTACAGTCTGTATGCAAATAACTTGAAAATGGCTAAACTGATTACAATGTTAGAGATAGGACATGTCTACAAAAGAACTTGACAAAATTGACCATTTGAGCACAGAAGAATGATATGCTATTAAATCCAACAACTAAGCATATCAGATACATGAGACAGACTGAAAAAGAATATTTAATACAGCACACAGTAATTGACACTGGAGATTAATTGATAAAAAAAATACTATTTCACAATCTAATAAAAACATCAGAATAACCCCCCCAAATTCTGGAGTGCCGTAACACAACTCATAAACCGCAAACAATGTACTACCCCTACCCTCTCAACCTCTAACAACACAGAGTCCATTGCCGCCCAATTTAATTTACACTTCAGAAGTTCATTACTGTCCCTGCTAGATAATGACAGCAACACCCCACTAATAGTTCTATCCAGCTGATGCCATAGCATACCCAATCTTCCTGTTAATCAACCATTCAATCTGTGAACATTATATCCCCAAACTTTGGAACATCTCATACATTATCCCCTTCACAAAGGTGGCAGTTCCACACGACTATCAAACTCCAGACCAAATGCAATACTTCCAACCCTGGCTAAAATCCTCAAGAAATGCATACATTCACAAGTAATGGCCTATATTCTAAAGAATAACCTTCATTACAACTCTCAGCAGGAGTTTAGTCCAAGACACAGCAACACAACTGCTCAAATATGTTTCACAGATACAGTCAATCATCTTAGAAACAAAGGACAATTTGTATCATCTAACATCCTTGACATGTCAAAGGCTTTTGACACAGTTTCACATCAACAACAAGTTAACCTTCTCCTCTTGACTGTCTAGCACAATCTTGGGTGGAGAGAGCTTTGCTTCCAGTTTGGCTATGTAAGTGCATCTCTCACAGGTTGTAGTGATAAGAGGAGGGGGTTGTCTGTGTACATGAGGCAAATGCTGCATTGTCCCAGTATGCCCAGATTCACCAGGTGGACAGGAGAAATCACCAGAAGCTGACCCTTGGACATACCTTGTTTGGTGCTTTTTTGTAGTGCAATAACTGTTTTCCTTACCTTAGCAAGGTACATTGCAATTATAGGCTGTTTAGTGCCTATGATTAATTTCTCCTTATTAGCAAGGAGAGTTGAGTGCTTGTATCAGTTTAAGGCTTCCTAGTGCTTTCATGTAGGTCTTAGAGCAAGTGCTAGTTACAGGGATGCTTAAAGGTAAGATGAAAAAAATGGTTTATCCTAAACACTGCAGAGTGTGCACTAGAGGAGTTAGATATGAAAGTAGGTAACTTAAGTTTTACCTGTCTAAAAAGTTAAGTTTTAGTGGAAAGCCACTATTTTTAAAACAGCAAGGTAGATTGAACGGGGGTGGTCACTTTTGTATTCTGGTACTATGGAATACAGTAGGATGGCCAATAAATTTAAATAGGTGAAGGCGTGTGGTTTCATGAAATGATAAATGTGCACTTACAAAGCCGGTAAATGCAGAGAGGAAATGAGATATATGGTCAAATTAACAAAAGGGGCAGACAACTAGAAAGACAGTGGCATTTAAGAACACAACAGTAACCAGGTGGGAGGGTGGGGAAATTCTGCCTGACTCACAAGAGACAGAGCTGTGGTCTCTTTTCAAGTTTGATATGCAGTTAAACGCAGAATACAAGTAAAACACAAGGTAAAGAAAATAAATCACACTATTCAAAATAGAAAAAGGCAATAAAGTAATACAAAATATAACAAATAAAAAGCAAACTAACCTTTCCCTGACAGCAAAGTGTAGCAGAGTCTAGGTGAGCCTTTCTAGTAAAGCTCTGAAATGTTTAATTTTACCCCTTAAATAGAAGGTTTAGTTCCTAGCTCCATCCCCTCAGTTCACAAACAATTAACCTTAACTGACCGGTTCTGTCTTAAGTGTGAGTCCTTAATTGATCTGTTCTGATTTCTGCCTGACTCACAAGAGACAGAGCTGTGGTCTCTTTTCAAGTTTGATATGCAGTTAAAAGCAGAATAGAAGTAAAACACAAGGTAAAGAAAACAAATCACAGTATTTAAAATAGAAAAAGGCAATAAAGTAATACAAAATGCAACAAATAAAAAGCAAACTAACCTTTCCCTCACAGCAAAGTGTAGAAGAGTCTGGGTGAGCCTTTCTAGTAAAGCTCTGAAATGTTTTATTTTACCCCTTAAATAGAAGGTTTAGTTCCTAGCTCCACCCCTCAGTTCACAGATGATTAACCTTAACTGACCTGTTCTATCTTATGTGTGAGTCCTTAATTGATCTGTTCTGATTTCTGCCTGACTCACAAGTGACAGAGCTGTGGTCTTTTCAAGTTTGATATGCAGTTAAAAGCAGAATATAAGTACAACACAAGGTAAAGAAAACAAATCACAGTATTCAAAATAGAAAAAGGCAATAAAGTAACGCAAAATACAACAAATAAAAAGCAAACTAACCTTTGCCTCACAGCAAAGTGTAGCAGAGTCTGGGTGAGGCTTTCTAGCAAAGCTCTGAAATGTTTTATTTTACCCCTTAAATATAAGGTTTAGTTCCTAGCTCCACCCCTTCAGTTCACAGATGCTTAACCTTAATTGACTCTTTCTATCTTATCTGTGAGTCCTTAATTGATCTGTTCTGATTTCTGCCTGACTCAAAAGAGAGAGAGCCGTGGTCTCTTTTCAAGTTTGATATGCAGTTAAAAGCAGAATATATGTAAAACACAAGGTAAAGAAAACAAATCACAGTATTCAAAATAGAAAAAGGCAATAAAGTAATACAAAATACAACAAATAAAAAGCAAACTAACCTTTCCCTCACAGCAAAGTGTAGAAGAGTCTGGGTGAGCCTTTCTAGTAAAGCTCTGAAATGTTTTATTTTACCCCTTAAATAGAAGGTTTAGTTCCTAGCTCCACCCCTCAGTTCCCAGATGATTAAACTTAACTGACCTGTTCTATCTTATGTGTGAGTCCTTAATTGATCTGTTCTGATTTCTGCCTGACTCACAAGTGACAAAGTTGTGGTCTCTTTTCAAGTTTGATATGGAGTTAAAAGCAGAATACAAGTAAAACACAAGGTAAAGAAAACAAATCACAGTATTCAAAATAGAAAAAGTCAATAAAGTAATACAAAATACAACAAATAAAAAGGAAACTAACCTTTCCTTCACAGCAAAGTGTAGCAGAGTCTGGGTGAGCCTTTCTAGTAAAGTTTCAAGATTAAGGTGAGAGACAACAAATATAAGCAATGGAAACAAGGTCAAACTTTAACTTTGAAAACTGAAATAAACAAAACTGGACCGACAAATTAACCACAAAGTGAGACAAGATCAAGACAAATTTGAAGAAAATGTATATAAAGATACTGAGCATAATAGGAAACCATTTTATAGATACATAAGATGTGGTGGTAAAGAGATACACGTTGATAAACTGTGTAGATTCTAAAATTAAACACAACAGATTTTCTAAAGCTGCTCGGCTCCACAAAAGTGATTATAAATTGTCCTAGAAACATTTTGGCAACTTCAGATACTGAAATGAAATTAGAATATATTGAAAAAGAACTATACAACCTGAACCCAAATAAATCACGGGGGGAGACAGAATTAGTAATAATGACATGATAACACTTTCTCGTGAACTTGCAGTACCATTATTTCCGTTATTCACAAGGCCATTTAAGTATGGGGAGGAGATTTCTGAAGATTGCAGCCATGAACTTGTTAAACTTGTCTTTATGGGAAAAGGAGAGTAGGACAAACCCAGAGTCATACAGACCCATAAGTTTACTTCCATATTATAGACAAATAATGAAGATGGTTATAATGGATAAATTATTGTCTAAATTAGAAAGGTTGGAACTTGACACCATATATCAGCATGCATATGTTGGAAATGGGTCTATAGCACGATGTTCTATAACAATATAATAACAGCTATAAATGAAACATTGTGCTGTGATGTCATTTATATACTTATCTTCAGCATTTGATAGGGTCATGCATAAAACAGTGATCAATAAATTAGAGCAACTAGGTACTGATGTGCTTTTGATAAGATGGATAGTTGCACAGCTTACAGTACTGACTCAATACCTATGAACATGGCTGCACAGGTAAAAAACACACTATCCAAAGCCAAGAACACAGCATCCATGGGACCTGATGACATCCCAGGCTGTGACTCTGAGTTTGTCCTACTCTCCTTTTCCTGTAAAGACAAGTTTAACAAGTTCATGGCTGCAATCTTCAGAAATCTCCCCCCTCTTTGCAAAAAAGAGTAAAATCCCATGATTGGAGAAACTCCCTGGTCAGCTTCAGTAAGAAGCTGAGATGCCTCATAAAATCCTCCAAAGCTAGTTATGAAAACAAAATTGCCACTTACTCTAAAGACAACCACAAAGCATTCTATAGCTATGTCAAGAATCTCAATGGCAACACTCAGATCTGCTCTGAGTTACAGCACAATGGCACTAAATATACAGAACCAACGGATATTGCCAACAACCTGGCAGATAGGTTCAGTGCTAACTTTACCCCTCTGTCATCCCCTAAAGGGCCCATCTCTATACCAGAAGAATGCAAAGTTCCTGTAATCACGGCTGCACAGGTAAAAAGCACACTATCCAAAGCCAAGAACACAGCATCCATGGGACTTGACGACATCCCAGGCTGTGTTCTACATGAACTACAGAACGAACTGGCACCCCACCTAAGTACCATGTTCAATCATAGCCTCACCTCAGGATATGTGCCCACTGAATGGTGCACAGCAACAGTTATCCCACTCCACAAAGGGGGAGCCACCACAGACCCTGGAAACTACTGCCTCATTAGCCTAACGAGCCTGGTCTGCAAGGCTATGGAGCATATCATCATGGAACTTATAAACAATGACATTGGTAATCTCCAAACTCAGGACCCCACCCAGTTCGGGTTTGTAAAAGGCAGATTATGTCTCCTAAACCTGATAGACTTCTTTGAAGCAGTCACCAAAGCTGTAGATGAGGGTAAGGTGGTTCACACAGCCTATCTAGATCTCGCCAAGGCTTTTGACACCATCCCCCACTCTGGAATTATAGATAAACTCACTAAACTAGGTATAAATCCCTATGTCACAAGATGGGTTGCCAACTGGCTCGCTGACAGAACCCACACTGTGAAAGTAGCAGACTCCAAATCCAGCTTCAGACCAGTGACAAATGGAGTACCACAGGGTTCAGTCCTGGGTCCTCTCCTGTTTGGTATCTTCTTCTCTGAAGTACAGGCTAACACAGAAGGTCTTTGGCTAACGAAGTTCACAGATGACTGCAAACTAGGAGCCATAATCAAAACTCCAAAAGATGTGGACATCCTACAAAAGAGCCTTGCTGAGACAGATGCCTGGTGCCAAAGCCATGGCCTCAAGCTCAATGCCAAAAAGTGCATTGTCATTCCTTTTGGTAAAAACTCAGTACCCATGAACTACCACATAGGTGGTAGTCTACTTAACACCGAAAGTGTGATAAGAGACCTTGGGACACAGGTGGACAGTAGTTTCTCCTTTGATAATCACATCGCCACAGTAGTCAGGAAATCCTTCTATGTGGCACACCTCATCACTAAAGGTTTCTCATCCAGGGAGAAAGAGGTCATTGTTCCTCTCTACTCATCACTCATTAGACCCATTATAGAGTACAATGCCCCTTTTGGTATGTACCTCACAAGACATCTACAACAACTGGAAAAGCCACAGAAATACCTCACAAAGAGGATTACCGGCCTCAAAGTGATGCCCTATGCAGACCATCTCAAACAACTGCAGCTTTACTCCATTGCATATCGCTTACTCAGATGCAATCTCTGGCTAATACACAAAGCTATGTCAAACCCAGAGCTTTTAGACATGCTCCACTTAAAGAAATCCCAATCCCTATGAGCTACATGCTCTAGGGACCTAAACCTCGTCACCACAATAAACAGAACATGCTGGAGGGATAGATTCCTGTCCCAGAGACTTCCCATATTCTGGAACAAACTACCTATCTATATCAAACAAAGCTCCTCATTAGCACTCTTCAAGAAAAATCTTGATGATTGGATGGGGGATAGGAAATTCACCCAGGGGGTTCACTTCTGTGGCTCTGCTCGACAGTAGCACAGGAAAATAATTTTCTTGGGTGGCGAAAGCCAGGGTACCTTTGGCTAGGCTTATATAGGCCCTAGGGCCAATAGCCTAGTACCTACCTATGAACCTATGAACCTATGACTAGTATCAAACAGAATCTGTGAGGCAAAATTCAAGGTTATAGTCAGTGTGTCCCATAGGGCTCTGTCCTGGGCCCATACTTGTTTAGACTGCATTGTTTTCTTCTGAGCTGTTTTACAGTCTGTATGCAAATAACTTGAAAATGGCTAAACTGATTACAATGATAGAGATAGGACATGTCTGCAAAAGAACTTGATAAAATTGACCATTTGGGCACAGAAGAATAATATGCTATTAAATCCATCAACAACTAAGCATATGAGATACATGAGACAGACTGAAAAAGAATATTTAATACAGCACACAGTAATTGACACTGGAGATCTATTGATAAAAAAATACTATTTCACAATCCAATAAAAACAAAATAACCCCCCCCAAAATTATGGACTGCCGTAACACAACTCATAAACCCCAAACAATGTACTAACCCTACCCTCTCAACCACAAACAACACAGAGTCCATTGCCGCCCAATTTAATTTATACTTCAGACGTTCATTACTGTCCCTGCTAGATAATGACAGCAACACCCCACTAATACTTCTATCCAGCTCTACTTCCCATCACAAGTCTTTTTCTATCACACATATACAGACGAACTACATAAACAAGCTCCATAAAAAACTTAAACCAACATCACTTGCAGCCGACGAACTCCCAAATAAATTTCATAAACTTGCAGCTGATGCCATAGCGTACCCAATCTCCCTGTTAATCAACCATTCCATCTCTGAACATTATATCCCCAAACTATGGAAAATCTCATACATTATCCCCTTCACAGATGTGGCAGTTCCACACAACTATCAAACTGAAGACCAAATGCAATACTTCCACCCCTGGCTAAAATCCTCAAGAAATGCATACATTCAAAAGTAATGGCCTATATACTAAACAATAACCTTCATTCCAACTCTCAGCATGAGTTTAGACCAAAACATAGCAACACAACTGCTCAAATATGTTTCACAGATACAGTCAATCAGCTTAGAAACAAAGGACAATTTGTATCATCTAATGTTCTTGACATGTCAAAGGCTTTTGACACAGTTTCACATCAAAAACAAGTTAACCTTCTCCTCTTGACTGTCTAGCACAATCTTGGGTGGAGAGAGCTTTGCTTCCAGTTTTGCTATGTAAGTGCATCTCTCACAGGTTGTAGTGGTAAGAGGAGAGGGTTGTCTGTGTACACGAGGCAAATGCTGCATTGTCCCAGTATGCCCAGATTCACCAGGTGGACAGGAGAAATCACCAGAAGCTGACTCTTGGACATATTTGGTTTGGTGGGTTTTTTTGTAAAGTGCAAGAGCTGTTTTCCCTTACCTTAGCAAGGTACTTTGCAATTATAGGCTGTTTAGTGCCTACAATTAATTTATCCTTATTAACAATGAGAGTTGAGTGCTTGTATCACTTTAAGGCTTCCTTGTGCATTCCAGTAGGATTTAGAGCAAGTGCTAGTCACAGGGATGCTTAAAGGTAAGATGAAAAAATAGTTTATCCTAAACACTGCAGAGTGTGCACTAGAGGAGTTAGATATGAAAGTAGGTAACTTAAGTTTTACCTGTCTAAAAAGTTAAGTTTTAGTGGAGAGCCACTATTTTTAAAACAGCAAGGTAGATTGAAAGGGAGTGGTCACTTTTGTATTCTGGTACTATGGAATGCAATAGGATGGCCAATAAATTTAAATAAGTGAAGGGGAGTGATTTTACAAAATTATAAATCTGCACTTACTCATACAAGCCGGTAAAGGCAGAGAGGAATTGAGATATACGGTCAAATTAACACAAGGGGCAGGCAATTAGAAAGACAGTGGTGTTTAAGAACACAACAATAACCAGGTGGGAGGGTGGGAAAAAATTCTGCCTGACTCACAAGAGAGAGAGCTGTGGTCTCTTTTCAAGTTTGATATGCAGTTAAAAGCAGAATACAAGTAAAACACAAGGTAAAGAAAATAAAACACTATTCAAAATAGAAAAAGGCAATAAAGTAATACAAAATACAACAAATAAAAAGCAAACTAACCTTTTCCTGACAGCAAAGTGTAGCAGAGCCTGGGTGAGCCTTTCTAGTAAAGCTCTGAAATGTTTTATTTTACCCCTTAAACAGAAGGTTTAGTTCCTAGCTCCACCCCTCAGTTCACAGATGATCAACCTTAACTGACCTGTTCTATCTTATGTGTGAGTCCTTAATTGATCTGTTCTGATTTCTGCCTGACTCACAAGAGACAGAGCTGTGGTCTCTTTTCAAGTTTGATATGCAGTTAAATGCAGAATACAAGCAAAACACAAGGTAAAGAAAACAAATCACAGTATTCAAAATAGAAAAAGGCAATAAAGTAATACAAAATACAACAAATAAAAAGCAAACTAACCTTTCCCCTCACAGCAAAGTGTAGAAGAGTCTGGGTGAGCCTTTCCAATAAAGCTCTGAAATGTTTTATTTTACCCCTTAAACAGAAGGTTTAGTTCCTAGCTCCACCCCCTCAGTTCACAGATGATCAACCTTAACTGACCTGTTCTATCTTATGTGTGAGTTTTTAATTGATCTGTTCTGATTTCTGCCTGACTCACAAGTGACAGAGTCGTGGCCTCTTTTCAAGTTTGATATGCAGTTAAAAGCAGAATACAAGTAAAACACAAGGTAAAGAAAACAAATCACAGTATTCAAAATAGAAAAAGGCAATAAAGTAATATAAAATACAACAAATAAAAAGCAAAATAACCTTTCTCTCACAGCAAAGTGTAGCAGAGTCTGGGTGAGCCTTTCTAGTAAAGTTTCAAGATTAAGGTGAGAGACAACAAATATAAGCAATGGAAATGAGGTCAAACTTTAACTTTGAAAACTGAAATAAACAAAACTGGACTGACAAATTAACCACAGAGTGAGACAAGATCAAGACAAATTTGAAGAAAATGTATATAAAGATATTGAGCATAATAGGAAACTATTTTATAGATACATAAGATGTGGTGGTAGAGACATACACGTTGATAAACTGAGTGTAGATTCTAAAATTAAACACAACAGATTTTCTAAAGCTCTTCGGCTCCACAAAGGTGATTATAAATTGTCCTAGAAACATTTCGGCAACTTCATATACTGAAATGAAATTAGATTATATTGAAAAAGAACTATACAACCTGAATCCAAATAAATCACGGGGGGAGACAGAATTAGTAATAATGACATGGTAACACTTTCTCGTGAACTTGCAGTATCATTATTTCTGTTATTCACAAGGTCATTTAAGTATGGGGAGAAGATTTCTCAAGATTGCAGCCATGAACTTGTTAAACTTGTCTTTATGGGAAAAGGAGAGTAGGAGAAACCCAGAGTCATACAGACCCATAAGTTTACTTCCATATTATAGAAAAATAATGGAGATGGTTATAATGGATAAATTATTGTCTGAATTAGAAAGGTTGGAACTTCACACCATATATCAGCATGCATATGTTATAAATGGGTCTATAACATGATGTTCTATAAAAATATAATAACAGCTATAAATGAAACATTGTGATGTGATGTAATTTATATATACTTAACTTCAGTATTTTATATGGTCATACACAAAACAGTGATCAATAAATTAGAACAACTAGGTACTGATGTACTTTTGATAAGATGGATAGTTGCACAGCTTACAAATATGACATGGCAAGTATCAAACAGAATCTGGGAGGTGAAATTAAAGGTTATAGTCAGGGTGCCCCATAGGGCTCTGTCCTGGGCCTATACTTGTTTAGATTGTATCATTTTCTTCTGAGCTGTTTTACAGTCTGTATGCAAATAACTTGAAAATGGCTAAGCTGATTACAATGATAGAGATAGGACATGTCTGCAAAAGAACTTGACAAAATTGACCATTTGGGCATAGAAGAATAATATGCTATTAAATCCATCAACAACTAAGCATACGAGATACATGAGACAGACTGAAAAAGAATATTTAATGCAGCACACAGTAATTGACACTGGAGATTCATTGATAACAAATACTATTTCACAATCCAATAAAAACATCAAAATAACCCCCCAAAATTCTGGAGTGCCATAACACAACTCATAAACCCCAAACTATGTACTACCCCTATCCTCTCAACCTCTAACAACACAGAGTCCATTGCCGCCCAATTTAATTTACACTTCAGAAGTTCATTACTGTCCCTGCTAGATAATGAAAGCAACACCCCAGTAATAGTTCTATCCAGCTCTACTTCCCATCACAAGTCTTTCTCTATCACACATATACAGATGAACTACATAAACAAGCTCCATAAAAAACTTAAACCAACATTACTTGCAGCTGACAAACTCCCAAATTAATTTCTTAAACTTGCAGCTGATGCCATAGCATACCCAATCTCCCTGTTAATCAACCATTCCATCTCTGAACATTATATCCTCAAACTATGGAAAATCTCATACATTATCCCCTTCACAAAGGTGGCAGTTCCACACAATTATCAAACTGCAGACCAATCGCAATACTTCCACCCCTGGCTCAAATCCTCAAGAAATGCATACATTCACAAGTAATGGCCTATATACTAAACAATAACCTTCACTCCAACTGTCAGCATGAGTTTAGACCAAAACACAGCAACACAACTGGTATGTTTCACAGATACAGTCAATCAGCTTAGAAACAAAGGACAATTTGTATCATCTAACTTCCTTGACATGTCAAAGGCTTTTGACACAGTTTCACATCAACAATTTCTCTACAAACTTGCCTCCCTAAACTTTTCCCAAACAGCCATTTTATGGTTCCATAGCTACTTGTTGGAATGACAACAAGCAATCAAGTGGCAAAATGAAATCTCATCACTGCTATCAGTCTCAGTAGGTGTACCAAAAGGTTTAGTTCTTGGACCATTACTCTTTACCATTTTTACCAATAATCTCAGTTCAGCAACCCAATCAGCATCCACTGTACAATATGCCAATGATTTGTCACTCATCTGTGCAGCCACCTCCATTCCAAAATGCTTACAAATAACTCAAAAATCATTTACAGACATTGAACAATATCTGTCTGTCAATCAACTCATACTTAACCTAAATAAGACCAAATTAATGCTTTTCTCAAACACCAAAACAGGTCAGCTTCCCATCCCTTTCATTATCTACTCCTCTAACAACACCAAAATTGAACCCGTGCAACACACCAAGCTGTCACTAACAACAATGCTCTTAAATATGACAAACACATAGCTCAGACAATCAAAAAGATACACATCAAACTAGGGTCTCTGTACAGAATCAAGCCATTCCTCACCCAAACTTCCAAACAGGCCATTGCCAGAACACTTCTTCTATTCACCCTGTTATACACCTCCCCAGCTTTTACAAATCTAAGAAAAACTGACCTAAACAAGCTAGAGACTTGCTACAATAAAATAGCCAGGTTTGCCTGTAACCACACAAACAGATCCCACAATTGCTCAGCTCTCCACCAACTAAACTGGATCGAACTTCCAAATCTGTTAACCTTCATCCAGCTAACAACAACTCACACCATTACACACCAACCAGATAACTGCCCTGCCCTTAAGAACTTAGTCCAGCCCTACTCTAACAGTAGACCCCTCCAATCATCCAATAAATTATTACTTGAGGTCACTAGATCAAATAATAGTCACAGGGATGCTCTGTTCCCCAAATAAATATCTATAATCTGGAACTCTATTCCTTAGTGTATAGCTCTCACAACCAGCTCTTCCAGTTTGCAAAAGCTTCTCAAGGAGCATCTTACAAATAACTGGCTATGTTCCTGCTCTTCCACAGGCTGATCAGACTTCACTCACTGCCTTCACTCTTCTCTTCCTACTCCCAATCCTCTGCAACTCTTTTCTCAAGTTCCCACTGCTTTCTCTTCATTTTACAACTGTTTTTACTAATCACAATACTTTTCAATCTCTCACTACTAATCACACTACTATTCAGTTTTTGCCTTCATCTCAACAAGTCACTTCATATTAACCTAATCCAATACTGGACCACTCTCAATACTTAAAAACAACCTATACCTAACTTCCACCATGGTTCCTAAATAACCTTCTCTCTTCATATGACCCTCTCAAACTCTATTTTTTCCCCTGATATTGTGCTAAAGCATATAAATAATTGAAATTGGTGTATGCTTTATAATACCTGCTGTATAATAACTGCATTGTAAATACATGTTAAATTTATGTGCTTTAATGTGTGTCATATTATAATATTATATGTTGGAGCTTTTCTCCCCAGATCTCTGCTGAAAACAAGCTACTACCCCATTAGGGCACTCCTGGTAAACAAATGTAAAATAAATAATACATATATACATTTAAGGACCTGGGTATTTAGGTAGATTCAGCTTTGAGTTTTTCTAATCATATCAACCAATTGGTTAATGATAGTTCTAGAACAGTGGGTTGTATAAAAAGATTTATAAAGCAGGACATCCTTTAAAACTAGGACACTTGAAAGGCAAGATTACAAGAACCTCTCTCCCTCACTGAACATTTTATATTCTTTTTTTTTCTCGTCAATTTCCACCCACTCAAACCCATGATTCTCTTTCCTTCTTTAATTAAATGGTGTTTTCCATTGAATGCTTTACACTGTTCAGCTGTTTTCTGGCCTAACTACTGACATCTTCATCCTTTCCTCTCTGCATCCCATACTTTCCTACTTTCACATCAGTTATTTTTCTCTCCATCTTTCTCCTCGTAGTTCTTCTTTCTCTGTATGAATACCAGTCCTCTTTGATATGTGTCAGTGGTTTTATTTGTTATGTATTGACTATTTTCTTTTATACTTTTCTGTGTGGTGTAATTTAATTGTTGTTAAAAGGGAGCCCATGTGGTTCAGTCCACATACATGCTGAAAACAAAGCATAGAGAAAGTAGAAGAAGAAGACAGGGCATTAGCACAAGTAGCTGCAGTAGAAGGATGGAAGGAGACGACTAGTTAGGGATACAAAAATGAAGTGGTGCAGCTGAGAACATTTTGAAAGAAGGTGCTAGCTAATGAAAGGGGAAGCCACAATCTAACACTGTGACAAAAACAGAAGCTGGAGGAATTACCGAAACAGGAACACTAGATTCAGAAAGTGGTAAGGTGGCACAGTTAAAGGTACTGTGGAAAATAATTACATTCAAGGATGGAAGGGTAGTGGCAGCACAATTATGTCTGAAGAAACATGGCTGACTCCTAGAGTTGGAATACTGCCCCAGTAGAAGGATTTGTTGGGTTTTAGAAAAGGCACAGACATGGGCTTACAGTGATGATGTTAACGAGTGCTACCACAAAAGTGACAGGGGTTATCAGTATGTACAAAAACATAAATAGAGGGAACATCAAGCAAGCAATTTGCAGAACCAGTGACTTAACAACAAACTACTTTCAACTCAGCTCTAGGAAAGAAAAACAACTTAAAAAGAATTAGTCATTAGTAGAAGAAAGCCAGGATATGCAGCAGTGATAGATTAAGAAAACATTTTTGATAATAATGGAATATTATAAAGGTAAATGCTTTATCTATATTTCTAAATGACAACATTCAAAACATGACTTGAATGTTGCATGTAAATGTTGCTGAATTTAAGATAAGATGACATAAGAGGACATACTGTGATAAGGACTGGTAGCGTAAGTGATAAATTATTAAGCAAACTATGACACTCCTGCTTTCACCACTTACCAAGACTCCTGCTGAAACCAGGAATGCAGGAGTGTGCCCAATTTAATCTGGCTGTTTCAGTAGAAATGTTGCACTGATGGAAAAACAAAGATGTAAGACACATTGTAGTGTAGATATCTCCATCGTTCATCTCTGCACTACAGAGTGAGAGGTGTACATATGGGTTCAGGTAACACTCACTGAAGAAATGTGAGAAATGGAATGTGATAAACATAAGTGAAAGAAAGACAATGTGAAAAATAAGTATTTTCCTTGGACAAAGCAGTAGTCACGAAAACGCTTTCTGCGATATTATGAAGTGCTAAAAAACCATATCACAACACCAAGGATATACATCAGTGCCTTCACTGAATCAGTATCAGTCTATAGGTACAGAACAAAGATGCAAACTTGGATGGAATAAGCAAAACTTCAAGAATGTAAAATGGAAGGAAAAAAAAACTACCTCCTCTGACTTAATCAACCGAAAGCCAGGAGTTATATTTGATTAAAAAACATTATCACTTCTGTCAGCATTCAGATTAGGAAGGTTCTTCCTTTACAGGAACATTAATGTTATGAGAGAATTTTTCAGTTACTTTATGGGGAATCCCTCTTTCCCTAATAAGATTAAAACAGGATGAGGGTCACAGTGAAATAGTTTACATCATACAACTACTTACCTCTGCTCATAAAATTATACAACTACTTACATCTGTTCATAAGGATATTTTAAATACTGTCAATTACCAAATGTGCATTATCCAGCACAAGAAAGGCTGACAGGATCTCTGCTTTCCTCTGGTTAACCAGGACTGATATAATTCTCACAAAGCATTTCTGTCTCTCTAATAATATTTAACTAAACTGGGAAACCTCTCTCTTTTGAATCTTTCCTTTCTGAAAAGGATTCTGGGTTACTAGATAAATATGGTAAACAATATAATAATCTAGTGCCTATTAGTAGCATTCATTCATTCACTGACTCATTCATTCATTCCATAATTACCCAGTTAAAACAATTCAGGGTCATTGACAAGCCAGGGCCTATCCAGCATTCAGTGAGTGCTAGGCCAGGAAAAATACCCTGGGCAGGTTGCCACACAATTTGCACACGTCTTCACTGGGCAAAACAGGAGTTCATGCATTAATATGTATATGCTTCAACAAGAGCTACCATGCTAGATGGACTTAAAAAACATAGTTTACAACAGTTTTATAGTCATGATATAAGGTTTAATTCAGTGCTGTAGTACCAAAAAATATCTCAAACACTAGCCACAGATAATGGGTTTTGCAGACACTTTAAAAAGTGAGCAATACAATTATTTCTGAAGCTTCAAGATAAATTTACTCCATGAAGAACATCTGTTATGGTACTTTGCTAATGAGCAATTAAATCCACACTCTCCCAGAAGTACAGCATTTTAAGTGAATTAATAGATAAGGAATCTCCCCAACCTACCCCAAAACTGTAGGAAGGATCTTTAGCGTGGTTAAGAATCATCACATGACACAAATGCGTAAATCTCTGCAGGATGAATGGGAGGTAGTGTCTGACAAGAAATATCTTCTGCAGTCAATTTTAGTGGAAATAGGAGGCATGAAACATACTTTGAGAGGGTTACATGGAAAACAATAAGGCAAGGTTTGCTAAGATTGGTACAGCATAAAATGAGCACTTGGATGCAATTTCCTTGCTAACAGATGAAGGCCTGGAATGTACAGCTCAAGCAGAAGCATGAGGCAAGGTTGGATTATGTACAACAGCCCCTGATGTATCGGGAGGGCAACAGCCCCTGATGTATCTGAAGGGCAGGGCTCTGGATAGAATTTAAGACTGTCTGGGGTCCCAGAACAGATAGAAGGAAGGGACTGCCTTGCTTTTGCAAAAGACTTGTAGGAAAAATGTAAGAAAAATTCCAGTGAAGCAGATTCTGCTAGAGAGAGCTCACTGAGCACCATGACAGACAAGACACATAGGTTTGAGGGGTCAAGTTATAGTACTGTAAGGTTACAAATGTGTTTTGAAAGAAAGGATCCTGGCAGCAATCTGGAAGCCAGGAAAGAAACCAACCTAGTGGTGGGGAGGCACAACTGTATATGGACACAGACTATTCAAAGCTACTAAAGAAACATGCATGTTTCCTACCTGTATTAAGGTTTTATAAGGTAAGTGTGCTATGGTGCCAACTGCTGTATCTAGTGATTCAAAGGGTGAATTTAAGAGGAAACTGGAGATCACCCACTGCCCCTGGAAGTGTGAGATATGCAGCAGGAGAATAGATCTTCTACAGATGGAAATATCATAGGAACTCAGTCCATATGAATGGACCAATTACAATGCATATAACAGCAGATCCTGACTGAAGATCTTAATATTGGCAAGAAAACCCTTCCATTCTTCCAATGGCAAGCAGTAATGAATGATAAGACGAAGTTTATCTCAGCAGCAATAAATAATGGAAAGAAGTAACCTGCAATGCTGCAGATATCTTCATGAACATGTAAAACATATTTATTTATTTAATTTATTTTATGTGTGCAATTTCTTATATAGTGCTGCAAGACCGAAGATGTATGTGGTGTATATGTATTGCATCAATGATATTGTTTAAGGTATATTCAGGTTAAGCAGGAGACTAGTATTTATTATAAAAGAGTTCTGTAAGTTCAGAAAAGAAGCTATAGAGCACTGTTATTGGCAATGAAAGTTTCCTCTGCCATACTGGTGAGGTTGCCAAGATGTCCGTTACAGTGCTGGAAGCACTAATGAGCTAGTGTTTGCCACAGACAGAAGTATGAGCTAATATAAGGGAGAAAAGGAGACGAATGCTGTGAGAGAGATTTATGCAGGATGATGACAAGTTATTTAAAAGTTTGCTTAAGGACAGTGAAACAAAGTAATGTGAAGCTATAAAAACATTATCTTGCCTGTCAGTTTATATATTTTTTGTTTGCTTGCTTTTTGTGTGAACTAGAAACTAAGCATCATCATCATCATCTTCTTTTGGCTTTTCCCGTTAGGGGTAGCCACAGCGGATCATCTGTTTCCATTTCTTCATGTCCTCTGCATCTTGCTCTGTCACACCAACCGCCTGCATGTCCTCTCTCACCACATCCATAAACCTTACCTTAGGCCTTCCTCTTTTCCTCTTACCTGGCAGCTCCATCCTTAGCATCCTTTTCCCAATATACCCAGCATCCCTCCTCAGCACATGTTCAAACCAATGCAATCTCGCCTCTCTGGCTTTGTCTCCAAACTGTCCAACCTGGGCTGACCCTCTAATATACTTATTCCTATCTGTCTACCCTCATCACACCCAGCGCAAATCTTAACATCATTAACTCTGCCACATCCAGCTCTGACTCCTGCCTTTTTGTCAGTGCCATTGTCTCCAACCCATATAACATAGCTGGTCTAACTACCCTCTTGTAGACCTTTCCTTTCACTCTTACTGGTACCCGTCTGTCACAAATCACTCTTGACACTCTTCTCCACCCATTCCACCCTGCCTGTACTCTCTTCTTCACCTCTCTTCCACACTCACCATTACTCTGAACTGTTGATCCCAAGTATTTAAGCTCATCCACCTTTACCAACTCTACACCCTGCATCCTCACCATTCTTCTACCCTCCCTCTCATGTACATACATATATTCTGTCTTAGCCCTGCTGACGTTCATTCCTCTCCTCTCTAAAGCATATCTCCACCTCTCCAGGGTCTCCTCAACCTGGTCCCTACTCTCACTACAAATCACAATGTCATCTGCAAACATCATAGTCCACGGGGCCTCCTGTCTGATCTCATCTGTCAACCTGTCCATCACTACTGCAAAAAAGGGCTCAGAGCTGATCCTTGATGTAATCCCACCTCCAACTTAAACGTATCTGTCACTCCCACCTCAGTCCCCACCACTGTCATACTACCCTCGTACATATCCTGTACCACTCTTACATACTTCTCTGCCACTCCCGACTTCCTCATACAATACCACAACTCCTCTCTAGGCACCCTGTCATATGCTTTCTCTAAGTCCACAAAGACACAATGCAACTCCTAACTCCTTCTGACCTTCTCTGTATTGCTCCAACAACACTCTCAGAGCAAACATTGCATCTGTAGTACTCTTTCCTGCCATGAAACCATACTGCTGATTACTAATCATCACCTCCCTTCTTAACCTAGCTTCCACTACTCTTTCCCATAACTTCAAGCTGTGACTGATCAATTTTATTCCTCTGTAGTTACTGCAGCTCTGCACATCACCCTTATTCTTAAAGATAGGTACCAAAACACTTTTTCTCCACTCCTCAGGCAGCCTCTGACTTTCCAAAATTTCATTAAACAATCTGGTTAAAAATTACACTGCCATTTCTCCTAAGCACCACCATGCTTCGACTGGTATGTCATCTGGGCCAACAGCCTTTCCATTCTTCATCCTCTTCAAAGCTGTCCTTACTTCCTCCTTGCTAATCTGTTTCACTTCCTGATTCACTATCCTCACATCGTACGACCTTCTCTCCCTCTCATTCTCTTCATTCATCAGCCCCTCAAAGTACTCTTTCCATCTGCTCAACACACTCTCCTCGCTTGTAAGTACGTTTCTCTCACTATCCTTTATCACCCTTACCTGCTGCACATCTTTCCCATCTCTGTCCCTCTATCTAGCCAATCGGTACAGGTCCTTTTCTCTCTCTTTAGTGTCCAATCTCTCATACAACTCTCCATATACCTTATCCTTAGCCTTCACCACCTCTCTCTTTACCATGCACCTCATCTCCTTATACTCATGTCTACTTTCTTCATCTCTTTGGCAATCCCACTTCTTCTTCACCAGCCTCTTCCTCTGTATACTCTCCTGTACTTTCTCATTCCACCACCAGGTCTCCTTGTCCTCCTTCCTCTGTCCAGATGTCACACCAAGCACCTTTCTATAAGTCTCCCTTACTAGCTCTGCTGTAGTTACCCAGCTATTCGTTAACTCTTCACTGCCTCCCAGTGCCTGTCTTAACTCTTCCCTGAACTCCACCTCACAATCACCCTTTTCTAACTTCCATCATTTAATCCTTGGCACTGCTTTCACACTCCTCCTCCTCTTCTTGATCACCAGTGTCATCCTAGAGACCACCATTCTATGCTGCATAACTACACTTTCCCCTGTCACCACTTTGCAGTCTCCAGTCTCCTTCAGACTGGCCCTCCTACATAGGATATAATCCACCTGTGTGCATCTTCCTCCACTCTTATACGTCATCCTATGCTCCTCCCTCTTCTTAAAATATGTATTCACCACAGCCATGTCCATCCTTTTTGCAAAATCCACAATCATCTGACCTTCTGCATTCCTCTCCTTAACACCATACCTACCCATCACATCCTCATCCCCTCTGTTCACTTCACCAACATGCCCATTGAAGTCCACTCCAATCACTAGTCTCTCACCCTTGGGTACACTTACCACCACTTCATCCAACTCACTCTAAAATTTTTCTTTCTCATCCATCACACACCCAACTTGTGGAGCATATGCACTAACAACATTCATCATTACACCATCGGTTTCAAGCTTCATAAACATCACTCTATCAGACACTCTCTTCACCTCCAAAACACTCTTGGCATACTGTTCCTTTAAGACAACCCCTACCCCATTTCTTCTGCCATCCACACCATGATAGAGTAATTTGAACCCACCTCCTATACACCTGGCCTTACTTCCCTTCCATCTGGTCTCTTGCACACACAATATATCAGCCTTCCTTCTCTCCATCATATCAGCTAGCTCTCCCCCTATACCAGTCATACTGCCAACATTCAAAGTTCCTACCCTCACTACTACACTCCTAACCTTCATCTTCTCTTCCTGCCTTCGGGCATGCCCTCCCCCTCCTCTTCTCCTTCGGCCAACAGTAGCCCAATTTCCGCCAGCACCCTGTTGGCTAACAGTACTGGTGGCGGTCGCTGTTAACCCAGGCCTCGACCGATCCGGTATGGAAATATGAAATGCTCTCCGCATAAGTACTTTGGCAGAGGTCTTACACTGGATGCCCTTCCTGACACTACATGCCCCATTTATCCAGGCTTGGGACCGGCACAAAGAAATGCACTGGCTTGTGCATCCCCAGTGGCTGGGTTTAATTAGAAACTAAGCATAATATACCAAAAACTATTGAAATAATCTTCATGTGTTAAAGTTGTTTTATTATGGCACCATACCTCTCAACCTTTAGAGCAAGAAATATGGACAAAACCATAAATAATGGGGGACAAGGGCCCCAAAATAGGAATACATTTTAAATATTCTCTTACAAATAAAAGAAACATGATAGAGTAAGAGGTTTTGCATTAGCATGAATTTTCTGAAGGGTTTGAAGTCTAAAACTCAAATGTCTGTCATTATTTTCTGACTTCAGTCCTCAATGATTTGCCAATGATTTGTCAGAAAACCAAAATTTTACAAGTAACAGACCAAAAACATGAAGCACACTCTAAACATTCTGCAAAAATCTGGACAGTTGAGAGGTATGTCTAGTACTACTGTGCTGGGGAATATGTTATTAGCTACAAGGCATGGAAAGCCCACAATGTATAGCCTCCCCATTTTTTCTACAACAAATATGCAAGATAATCAAATAAGCAGTGAAGGAAAATGGAGTTTGCTAAATTATAAAAAAGTGTCTATGGAAGAGGAAACATGCACGGCATTTTTTTTTCTTCTAATTCTATGTTAATAATTGTCATTTCATAATTTGTGATTATTCTAAGTCATTGAAAAATACACATAATGATTCAAAATTGAGGATAAACTGCACGTAATGATTAGAAATGGAGGATAATTATGATGTGCATTTATAGGATGGAACCACTATTTGAAGCTTTATAACCTCACCATACTGAGGAGACACAGTAATAGCCTTTTGCCTTTAAGCTTCGGTCATGTCTGTAGGTGTTAGACCAGTTCACCATCCTGAAATGAATAAATGAATGAATATATAAACAAACAGATAAACAACAGAAGGAATTTACTGAGTATCATCAGGTCATATCACAAGATGGTGGCAGCTGACTCCAGAGCAGAAGGAAGCATTGCCTGTAGGACAATTCAGAAATCAGGAGGGAAGGTCAGTGGATAGGAAGTAACAAGAGAATAAGGAATATGATAGAGGCAATGACTAAGTATTCAGAGTCAGAGTCATAGTTATACAAACTATTATGTCTGAGGTCACACATGGAAACAAATTAATTGGGTGAGAAAGTGATTAGGGCAGGATATGAGGAAGCCGAAGAATCAGCTGGAGTTTAAGACAAGATGCAGATACTGCTGCATTTTTGGAGGTGATAGCTCCCCACTCTTGGAATGAGGAAAAGGGCTTCACATTATGAAGTTCAGCAAATGGATGAATAACTAGTTTACAGCTTTGGCTTTGTTGGGACTAGGGATCACCATGGAAGAATGCTGTTGTGGTGTTCTATGTCTGTTTTGGAGAGGAATTATGGATCTGGGTGCCAAGTTTAAATGCTTCATTAACAAGCATATTAAAACGTAAAGGGAAAAGCACAAAAATGCTTTGAGGAAATTTTGGCTTCTCCCCTCAGAATGTCATAGTGACTAGTAATGTAAACTCTAACAATCTGATCAAGAAGGCATTTTATTTCTTGGTTAACAGCCTTTTCACAAAGCTTATACAGTAAATGTTAATGGACTGAATAGAGATAAACCAAGAATAGCATACAACTTATAAATACAACAAATAAATGAAGGCAGCAGACCCGTAAAAAAGACTTTATTAAACTAAAGCTCCTCAGTAAAGCCATAGCATACAACATAATCTAATTTTAGTAAACAAAGTTTGTTATATTAGAGACAGAGAAAGAATGAGAAGACAGGGTGTCTTCTGCTATGTGGAAGTCTAGGGACTTTCCACATATACATTTTTTTTGCTAAAGTTTTCTTTGACCAGTAAGTCCAGACAGAATCTGCTGTGGTGAAACAGCGGGCAATCATGTCAAGATGATCCAAACAAGAGCAGGAGAGACTGAGTGAGTAATGGAACTGGCTAGGCAGGCATTATTTTTGCATGGATAATGCAAAAAAAGACAAGAGGAATGAGAGTGGAAAATGTCAAGTACCTGTGATGACAGCCATGCAATGTACTGCTTTGAAGGCTGACTCTGTCCAGACTTACAAGTCACATTCAATTACTGCAGTGATCCTATGAAGAGTGGCCACAGTTCTCAGAGATTACTAGGCAAGAGAGAAATGGAGGTAAATAACCAAACCTTTCATTCATATATGATGCGCGCGCGCACACACACACACACACACACACACACACACACACACACATCACAGGTGTCTAGGGACAATTTAGATCACCAAGTCTTCTTTCAGTCACAAATACTAATTTAGTTCTTTCCCACTGGTGAAATTTACTTCCATTGGCTATACTGACAATCACTTCTCACCGTCAATGCCTTAAACTTCTCTATAACAATGTAGCAAGTTCTGTCTGCATCATTCAGGGACATAAACACGTGATGTACATTTCCTAGACATCCCTGTTAACTCATTTCATGGAAAAGATGTGTAGCCAGGAAAGAGTGTCATTATACAATATCATTATTTTAAAATGGGAAGAGTTACCCTTTTCAATAATCATGTTCTATAATACAAATTATAACTGTGTAATCATCGGTAACCCATTGCCAGTGATATTTTCACACTTGGGCTCTGACACTGTACATTAAACATGTCAGAAATAGATAAATCCTGTTTCCCCCATGAATTAGCAAACATTACTTCACTAAAATACATTGAAGTCATAAAACTCTGAAACATTGGCCAGAACATGTCACTCAGGTTTTCCAAACAGTACAGTACAGTATCCTACAGCTAAGACATGCATTAGTAAAATAATAAAGTTATATTTTAAATAGAAAAATCCCTGTATAATTTCTCTGAAGCAATCCAAGTCATGAAGATGTTTACCCACTTCCACACAATAATATCACTTGGCCACACCTTTTATTTATTCATTTATTTAAATTTGATGTTGGGTACAATATGCATTACAGTGGACCTATTTCAGCCTCAGCTTGAGCGTACAACTCAATACGAAAAACAAAGCAAAGATACGGCATATTCAAACAATGGAAAAGGTGTTTTGACTGTAGGCAAGGCAGAAGTAGCAGTGTAACAACCTATAAGAGACAGGGAAGAGAAACAGTGACAGTGTAACAACCTGTAAGAGGCAGAGAAGACAATCGGTGACAGTGTAACAATCTACGAGAGACAGAGAAGAGAAACAGAGCTTTTAAATGCTGTGTGTTGCCCAGGGGAGTCAATTCTATGCTTTTTTTCAGTAAAGAAACATTGATGTTTTTCTAGTTGGGTCATGTTTGGCTGGACAGATAGAAAACAAAGGAGGCATTATAATCTATTATAGGCCAGATGAAGGAAGAGTATATATGGATGATAACATCTTCAGACCTAGAAGATAAACACTTGATAATTAGTAGAGCTAGGTAAAAGGATTTTATAAGTGGAGTAGGTATGTGATGATTGAATATGACTTTATTGTCTATAATGGTACCTTGATCCTTAATCACTTTGTATTAGAGGCATGTTGTTTATGACAAAATATACTGAACCTACTGATATTGCCAACATCCTGGCAGATAGATTCAGTGCAAACTTTACCCCCCTCTCACCTCCAAAAGGGCCCACAACAATACCGGAAAAGTGTAGTGTCCCAAAAATCACAGACGCACAGGTGAAAACAGCCCTTTCAAAAGCCAAAAACACAGTGTCAATGAGACCAGATGGTGTTCCAGGCTGCGTCTTGCATGATCTACAAAATGAACTAACCCCCCACCTAAACACACTGTTCAACCTCAGCCTTTCCACAGGCTATGTGCCCATAGAATGGCGCACAGCAATGGTTATTCCTTTCCACAAAGGAGGGGCCACAACTTACCCTGGTAACTATCGCCTCATATGCCTGACTAGCCTGGTCTGCAAGGCTATGGAGCACATCATCATGGAACTCATTAGCAAAGACATCGGGAACCTCCAAACACTTGACCCAACCCAGTTTGGCTTTGTTAAGGGCAGATCATGCCTACTAAACCTGGTTGACTTCTTCGAGGCAGTCACCAATGCCATAGATGAGGGAAACGTGGTTCACACAGCCTACCTTGACCTCACCAAGGCTTTCGATACCATTCTCCACTTGGGTATTACACAAAAACTCACCAGCCTGAACATAAACCCCTACGTCACGAGATGGGTTGCCAGCTGGCTTACAGACAGAACTCACATGGTAAGAATAGCGGGCTCCAGGTCCGACTCTAAACCAGTCACTTCTCAGAAGTACAGGCAAACACAGGTGGACTATGGCTAACCAAGTTCGCCGATGACTGCAAACTGTGAGCCATAATTGACTCACTGGCTGACATGGACATCCTCCAAAAGGGCCTTACTGAGATGGACATCTAGTGTCAAAGTCATGGCCTCAAGCTAAAAGCCAAAAAATGCATAGTCATCCCGTTTGGGAAAAACAAAACACCCACAAATTACCACATAGGTGGCAGCCCCCTTAATACAGAAGAGGTAATAAGAGATCTGGGGACCCAGGTAGATAGTAATCTCCCCTTTGACAATCATACTGTCAAAGTAGTTAGGAAATCCTTCTAAGTGGCCCATCTAATTACTAAAGGGTTCGCATCTAGAAATAAAGAGGTTATAGTGCCCCTCTACTCATCACTCATTAGGCCCATCATAGAGTACAATGCCCCATTTGGGATGTACCTCACAAGACACAGCTGGAAAGTACCTCACCAAGAGGATTAATGGTCTCAAACATATGTCCTGTGCAGCTCGACTGAAAAAACTCTGGCTGTACTCAGTGGCATATCGCTTACTCAGAGGTGATCTCTGCCTGACTTGCAAAGCCATGTCCAACTCAAAATTGATGGACATGCTCCACCTAAAGAAATCCAAGTCACTGCGAGCCACGCGCTCTAGTGAGCAAAGCCTCACCCCAACAATAAATAGAATATGCTGGGGGGATAGATTCCTGTCACAGAGACTCCCCATGCTTTGGAACAAAATTCCAAATTACATCAGGCAGAGCCCCTCACTAACACTCTTCAAGAGAAATCTTGACGAGTGGTTGGGTAACAGAAAATACACCCCTGGGATCACTTCATTGGCTCTGCTTGACAGAGGATCAATTAATTAATCAATGGGATGGCGAAAGCTGACACACTCTGGCTAGGCTTATAAATGCCCTTGGGCAGATAGTCTAGTACCTACCTACTTGGTGTATGAATACTCATGCTTCCTAAAGGATATAATACTACAATTATTGACATTAAACTTAAAACCTTTGTCCTAACACAAAACGTTAGTGTGGGTTAGACCTTTTCTGGGGGATGCGAGTCCCCACAAAGGTTTCCTGGTTTGCAGTCATCTGCATATTTGGTCAGACAGAGATCCTAGATGTGTCTGCTTTGATATCAGCAAAGTATATACTCAATAGAAACAACCGAAGTGCAGTGTCACAAGAAACTCCAGAAGTGTAGCACATTTGAGGAATGTGCCACCAACACTGATTGAAAGGATTCTGGTAGTGAGTCAGTTTGCTATGCAGCAGGTTATATACAGGTTTATATTTAACTGGGCTAATTTTTCCAGAATTCCAAGACCTTTCCTAGGTTGAAGTAAGTGATATATATGGATTTACCCTCATCTATTGCCTTAGTAACTCTTTCTAAGTCTAAATGAAAGGTAAAAAGTAAAAAATGCACCAAGATAACAATTTAATTTAAAACATTTAATCACAGCAAAGTACAAAGTGGTAAGCGCTTTCACAACCGAAGTTGCTTCATCAGACCAAGTCTAAGTCTAGCAGGTTTAGAAAACATGATCTACCTTTTAAAAAAGCAAATCAGTTTATGTTGTGATTCTGTAGTCTGCTTGCAACCTTGTGTCCCATTACTTTGGAGAAGAAGCTTTGTTTGTGTCTTTCAGCTCTTCCCGGTTAGGAGTCACCACAGTGGAATTCCGGTCCGCTAGTGATTGGTAGTTGATTTTTACATGCCAAGTTACCAGCCCTGCCACACAACCTTCAAAGAAGGTACGCCCATTCATGCCTGTCTCCACGCAGAAGACGCTCTAGCTGAGAATCGAACCGGACAGCGTCTTACTGTGAGGTGACAACGCTACAGCAGCACCACCACCGCAGACTTTGTAGAAGAAGCCGATAAGACTAATTACAAACCAATTAGTCTTATCAGCTTCATCAGCTACTTTGGAGAAGAAGCTGATAAGACTAATTGGTTTGTTATTCTCATGATTAGTGGAGTGCCACACTTACAGAAGGGGCCACTACTGCTATTGTCAGGGGGTTCAGGTATGAAACCTGTGGAGATGGTAAGCAAAGGTTTAGGAGGAGGTCAGTCAGGTAGTGCTACTTATTAATGATGAAGAAGCCTGGGGTGTTATCTGGATCCTCAGAGCTGGTGTTCGTGATTTTGGAGAGTCTCTTTAGCACATGCTGTGTAGAAATTTCAGTGGGGAGTGTAGATATGATGGTAAGGAAAAGCAGCTATGAGGTAATGGAGGGAAATCTGAGCTACATTTATCAGCAAGCCTATTTGCTACCCTCTTGTGATCTGAGTTGGTGGTACATTTGCTACACCCTTATGGTCTGAGTTAGTGGCACTATTTTGTATCACATAATGCTGAGTGCTAACCAGGCAGTTTCTATTACAGATGTTGATGGTTTATGATTATCCTTTACAGAGTTGGCAGTTTTGAGTTCATATCTTTCCTTGTAATTCTTGATTTTACCTAAGCTTCTTGTTCACCCTTTTCAGATCACTTATGGAGTCTGGGGGTTTCATTTTATTTTTAAGAGCCTGGATTTTTCCTGTTACTAAATAGCTTGTTTACACTACAACTGTACTACAGAGGCATGTTTTTAAACCTGGTATTGCACTTGTTATGACCTGGAACAGATGCCTCAAAGTAGGAGCTGATAATGGAATAGGAGTGGGCAGTATAAGCTATGGTGTTAGCCAGGGGGATCTTCATGGGTGGGGCTTTTAAACCATCTTAGCTCATCAGCTAGCATTAGCATTAGGAGATTTGCTTTAGAGATGACAGTGAGGTTTGTTAGCAATTTGGGCTGCAACATTATGGTGAATACTGCAGAACTGTGATCAAATTTAACCAGTGATGGGGTGACTATATGTATGGAGCATATTGGTACTATATTTAGGAGGACCATGTTGAGTAGAATGGAACCCCTAGTAGGCGATGATACTATCTGATCAAGGGCGTTAGCATCAATAAAGTCTAGGAAACACTGCATGTACTGATTGCAGTGCAGGTTTACTAATTCATGGATGTCGATATGGGGATCCAAGAAGAATAATTCTGGGTTTGATGGTGAGAAATTCAAGTTTATTGATGTAAGTCTCATGGGTTGCAGGTGTCATTGAGAGTGTTTGTAGCTGGCCAAGATATGATAAGAAGTTTTGATAAATGTTGCCATGATGTGAAGAAATATTAGGTCATTTTCTTGTATTAGTTTTGAGGTGATGGAATTTTAGATGAAAATTGACAAGCCACTACTACAGACACAGTTACCCTCTATAATATGTGTTACTACCACAGACATGGTTATCCTCTGTAATGTGTGCCACTACCACAGACACAGTTAACCTCTGTAATGTGTGCCACTACCACAGACACAGTTACCCTCTGTAATGTGTGTCACTACCACAGACACAGTTACCCTCTGTAATATGTGTCATTACCACAGACACGGTTATCCTCTGTAATGTGTGTCACTACCACACACACAGTTATCCTCTGTAATGTGTGTCACTACCACAAACACAGTTACTCTCTGTAATGGTGTGTGTATTAGTGGTAGTTGTGAAAACTGGTAAGATGGGAGCATTGTCTTTGCATTACACCACCACATCAAAAGTATAAGAATCTCTTATTAAGCTACACATTGACATTCCTTATTGCTTAAATAACACACATGACTGTAAGTCCTACAAATAGCTTCTTGAGATACTAAAGAAGTTATATCATGGTTTCAAATAAGACCAAATGAAAATTAAAAATGAAATCACCATTGGTTCTTTGTTAACTGAATGTCATTTTAAGTATTACTGTAGATAAAATACTGAAAGAATGGCTTGTAACAGGACTAAAAACACTTTTATTAGTGAACTACTTGCATCCTAAAAGGGGGAATACTTTATTTCAGTTTGGCTTCTTCTTTTTTGTTATATTTTTATACAAAGTTTAATTTTTATACTTCTGGTCTGCAGCATTCTTAAATGGATGAAAGCATACCAATAAAGTTTTAGACATTTTAGATGTCATGAGATTTTAGCAACCTTTTCTGTACCTAGTTAGCTTCATGCTTTCATGGCTAATTGTATTCATATGTTCAAGAACCAGACTTAAGTGTTATTCATATTGTCTTGCTTTCCAGGTTGGATACTGTGTTGATGGTCTTTGTCAATACCGGTTACTCAAGTGTTAGTAAAGTGGGAAGGGGGTTACTTCCCTAAACACTGAAGTCTGCTTCCTTATAGAAGGTGTGTTCCTCCTATAGCCATATCTTCCAGTAGAGGAAACAACTTTTTAACATTCTTAGACATATAAACAACATGTCTATCAGTTGGCTCAGAGGAATGGTCTGCACTCGCCCCATTTCTCTTGTTTATCCGATGCTGGCAGTACCCATAATTCTGCAAGTAGTCTGCTATCCGTCCATTTGCAGATATCCAAAAACGTTTTTTGTAGTGATTCCTATTTGGGGAAACATTGTAGTCTTTTTGAACTGATGCTTGCAGTGCGGGTCTTTCATGGCATTATATGGCGGTATGCCAGAATATTGCTTGGGCTTGCAATGCTGAAAAGAAGAAGAATTTATGCTTACTGCTGCTCCATCCAGTATAAATCCTTGCCCTTTTTTCTCAAGTTGTTCTTAATGTGCGTCTCTGATTCCCTTTTTGATTGTCCAAGGCTTGGGACCTTATTCTTCTCTTTACAGATTTAGCAGTCTCTTCCACCTTAATGCAAAAGAAAACACACAGTAAATAAGAATACAGATGACAGCAAAAATGATGGCAGAGGGGCAGTTCACTTAATACACTACTTAGGATAAATAAGGTTTGGGTTTCTTGTGTCTTAATATGCCAGCGCAAAGTGCATGGAGCAATGATGTCATGCTTCTCCTGAATCTTTGCATGTTAAGCAGCAGCTGTGCCTTGGGATACTTACTTACAGGTTAAATAAAAAAAAAAATCGCAAGATGTTTAACTTGAATTCATTTATGTATTAGCCTTTTAAATAAACCGGTCATTTCAGACCCTCTTCATCCATATCATCAGACAGAAGGCAATTGTAAATGCACACCATATGGGGAACAATTTAATGCAGAGAAAATGAAGTCTGATTCTGGAAACACAGAACGTTGTTTTTTTGTTTGTTTTTTTTAGAAATACAGGTAAAACCAATAGAAAATCAGCTGATGTTTTGCCATGATATTAAAAAGATTTTCTTTGAAGAGCCACATGCATTCTTTGTATCAGTCCAAGCTCCCCTTACCCCAGTAATCCTCACTTCTAGTGTTTGTTCACTCAGCACCTCCTGCCTTTTCTCAGCCTCTTGCTTATTTTCTGTTTCTTCAGAGGCATGCGAGGGAGACTTCTTATCCGCACTGATTCTTTTCACGTAAATGTCTGTATCACCTTAAAGCAAAACAAGCATACATAACATATGAATGCATATTCAACAAAATTACTGGAGACAATTCACTTAATATACTATTTCAGATAAATAAAACATACAAAATAAATATTGTAGAGTTTTGTGCCTTAAAGGACAACCGCACCCTCAGACTCAAAAAACATATTAATTTCATCATGGTTTGATGTTTCCTACATTTTAACAGCACTCTGAGACTATTTTGAGCTTTTTAGATATTTTTAGATGCAATTTCTGATTCTGACCACACGGGGTCTGGCATACTGAAAAAATTCAGACTGTTTACTCTGCCTCTAATTATCCCAGAATGCATTATTTGTCTCCAAAAAATTGCATCAGATCTGCCACGTTTTGCCTTAAGCTGCTGTCACTTCATTGACTTAACAGGCATTCACTGCAGTCTTAAAATCCCCTACTTTTGGTTAAAATGTTATCCTTTTTCAATGACAACTTCAAACACAAGCAGTTAAAATGCTACAGAACAGAACTGAAAAGTGCATATTATAGCTCTTTCATCTTAGAAATGCTAAGTTGCTTTCTTTTGTGAAGGCTGAAATCTAGTTCTTCAAGGCATCTCCCCTCCCACTTCACACCTACCTTCCCTAGCTGTCAAAGAGCTAAGGGTAATTTGACCCATTATCTGCATGTGATTAACAGCTCACAGCAGGTGACCAGACTAATGTACTGTTTGCTTGTCAGCCTTTCCCTCCTTACAGTGGGAGACTTTTTGTGTTGCACTACTCCTGTCAAATTTAAAACCAAGCTACATAGCACTGGCAATAATCCCTGCTTTGCAAAGCATTAATCTGCCACTTATTTCCCTTCCTGTTTGTTTAAATAGCTAACAAATGCATTGCTTACTGTACTCATTTCCTTGTTTCACTTAAAAGAAAGTTACTGTTTGTCGTTTTTGCATTTAAGTTACCTGTAACACATTGCATTTAAGTTACCTGGCACTTGCTCACTAAAGGCACTTGCTCACTAAAGCAATTATATAAGTCAGCACTAAAAAATTAAAAGCACTACACTCTCACAAAGTCCTCTTGAGTACCTTGTTCCCCATTGGCCCTTTTTTTTCAATTATAAAGGAATTCCCAATACTATTCTGGCATGTCCAAAGGTCAGTTGTCAATCTTCTCTCCGGTCCAGCTGGTGAATCTGGGAATCTTGAAGCAATGTTACAACTGCCTCATGTACACAGACAACCCTCTCCTCCTCCCAACAAATTCCAACACATGTGAGAGATGCATCCATATAGCCAAACTGGAGGCTAAGCTCTCTCAACTTAGTACTGGCGTAACCAGTCAGGAGGAGAAGGAAACCACACTCAGTACAATTCCAGTCTCACATAGCCCTACCACGACAGCAAACCAAACACATAAACACACAAAAACATATTAGGAGGCTCTAAATAAAAATCTGCCAAAGCAGCAGAGACCTCCAAAGCAGACACCCAAGCAACCGCTACCCCAAAACAAAACACGTGCAACACATAGTTCACAAAGCCAGTGTGCCGAACAGTCACAGCCCTTAAGGCTAAACAACACACCTGATAAACTTGTAATAGGTGACGCTATCATCAGGCACACCAACGTCCCGCTCACCAGGCTGAACAAGGAGAAGGTCACGGTAAGCTGCCTGTCGGGCGCTAGGATCCGCCACATAACACAAGCACTCAGGTCACTCCAAGGCAAGTACAGATATGACTCAGTCATTGTCCATGCTGGTGTGAATGACCTGAGACGTACCTCCCTGGACTACATGAAAAGAGACATAGAGGAGCTCTCTGAGCATGTGGCCCAGGCTGGTATGACCCTGACCTTGAGTAGCATCTTACCCTCACCAAGAATGATGCCACAATATGAAGACAAGATGATCAATTTCAACAATTGGCTTAAGTATTGGTGTCTTTCAAAGGGGATCCAATGCCTGTCAGCCTGGGATGACATGCTCGACAAGCCACGATGCTTCGCTAGGGACGGCTTGCACCTGTCACCCCTGGGCTTTCGGATATTGGCAAAGGCTCTTGCTACCCCCATAGTGCCTTTTTTAGGCAAGGCTCAAAAGACAAACCCACCTCCATAGGTATCACAAGGGATAAAAAACTAAGAGTAATGCTACTCAACGCCAGAAGTCTAAACCTCAAGATGCACGCACTCGAAACTCTCCTTAGCATGGAGAACATCGATATCTGTGCAGTAACAGAAACCTGGTTGAAGGCTCCCGAGAGCACCCCAGCACTACCAGGTTATACCTCATACCATGCTTTTCGGCCCCAAAACCTGGACCGACCCACAAAAGGAGGGGGAGTATCAATATTCGTAAAAGATATCCACACCTCCAGGTTGGTGGCACAGCACGAAGCATCAGAGACTATCCATGTGCAGCTAATAGTGGGTAAAACTGCCTTCCAGTTTATAGCCTGCTACAGACCACCCTCCCTAACCCAGGAACCCCACTCGGCCTTCCTGAGAACACTGGAAAATATGAAGGTCTCTCCAAACACCATTATATTGGGTGACTTCAACTACCCAAACATAGACTGGGAGCATTACTCTAGCTCCAACACCCTAGCCCAAAGGTTCCTAGAATTTATAAACTCAAATGCTATGGAACAACTTGTTACCACTCCCACAAGAGGGGAAAACATACTGGACCTGATCATCACCAACATGGGGACTCTATGCTCCAGACCAGAAGTGTATCCCTCACTGATAAGATCAGACCATAAACTAATCTCACTGGATATTCACATCCCGACACCACCCCCTGCCCAGAAAACCACAGTGAAAAACTTCTCTAAAGCAAATTTCACACTCCTCAAAACTGAGGTGGAATCCTTCAAAGCCCCCGGGCCTGTGGAAAATACGGCCCAGACCGCAGAACCCTTTATAAACGCATTCTATGAACACCTTCAGGAATGCATGGATCATGTGATCCCAAATAAAACCAAGACCCAATCCTCCAAAGGCAGACGTCCTGTCTGATGGACCCCAGCCATAAACAAACTATACAATAGAAGGAGGAAGCTACTAAATGATAGAGCAAAATTCCAAAAAGGGAAGGCATATCTGATCAGTATTAAACTACGGGAACTCATAAAATCGTCTAAGGCAAGCTTCGAGAGAAAACACTAAGGATAATCACAAGGCTTTCTTTAGTTATGTTAGGAACCTGGGTGGTAATTCCCAGATATGCTCAGAATTAGTCCAAAATGACAAAAAATACACCGAACCCATAGACATTGCCAACATCCTAGCTGACAGGTTCAGCGCAAACTTCACCCCCCCCTCCCCACCAAAAGGGCAAATATCTATCCCAGCAGAGTGCTGCCCCCCCCCGACATCTTAGATGCTCAGGTAAGAGCCGCCCTCTCCAAAGCAAAAAACACAGCATCAATGGGACCATACGGTGTCCCGGGCTGCGTCCTACATGAACTCCAAGAAGAGCTAAACCCAAACATAAAACTACTGTTCAATCTCAGCCTTACTACAGGATATGTACCCAAAGAGTGGCATACAGCAACTGTGGTCCCTCTCCACAAAGGTGGTGCCTCAATGGATCCTGGAAACTATCGCCCCATAAGCCTGACTAGCTTGGTCTGCAAAGCTATGGAAAGGATCATCATGGACCTCATAAATAAAGATATTGGGGACCTACAGACACTGGATCCTACCCAGATCAGCTTTGTTAAGGGCAGATCCTGCCTCTTAAACCTGGTTGATTTCTTTGAAACAGTCACCAAGGCCATTGATAAGGGGAAGGTGGTCCACACAGCCTACCTGGACCTCGCAAAAGCCTTCGATACAATACCCCACTTGGACATTATAGATAAGCTCACCAGCTTAAATATAAACCCCTATGTCACTAGATGGGTTGCAAACTGGCTCAAGGACAGAACCCACATGGTTAGAATTGCTGGAGCCATGTCAGACTCCAAACCAGTTACAAGTGGCATCCCACAAGGCTCAGTCCTGGGACCTTTCTTGTTCTGTATATATTTCTCTGAGGTACAGGCCAACATGGAAGGACTGTGGCTGATCAAGTTCGCAGATGACTGCAAACTGGGCGCCATAATCGACTCTCCAGCCGACACAAGCATCCTCCAAAAGGGCCTCATAGAAACAGACAACTGGTGCCAGAGCCATGGCCTCAAGCTAAACGCCAAAAAGTGTATAGTCATCCCCTTTGGCAAAACAAAGTGCCCACAAATTGCCACATAGGTGGTAATCCATTAAGTACAGAAGAAGTAATTAGGGACCTGGGGACCCAAGTTGATAGCAATCTCTCATTTGACAACCATGTGGCCAAAGTGGTTAGAAAAACATTTTATATAGCCCACCTAATCATGAAGGGATTCACATCTAGATCAGGGGAGGTCATCGTGCCTCTTTACTCATCCCTCATCAGGCCCATAATTGAGTACAATGCCCCTTTTGGGATGTACCTTACCAGACACCTGCAGCAACTGGAAAGACCCCAAAAGTACCTCACCAAGAGGATCAAAGGGCTCAAACAGATGCCATATGCTGCCCGGTTAAAGAAACTCCAGCTCTACTCAGTGGCATACTGCCTGTTCAGAGGCGATCTGTGCCTGACTTATAAAGCCATGTCCAACCCGGAATTAATGGACATGCTGCACCTCAGAAAATCCAAATCCCATCGAGCTACACGCTCGAGAGACTTGAACCTCAGCACTGAAATAAATAGGACATGCTGGAGGGACAGATTCATAACCCAGAGGCTCACTTCACTCTGGAATAAAATCACAGTCCAGGTTAGGCAGAGTCCCTCATTGACACTCTTCAAGAGGAATCTTGATGAGTGGATGGGAGATCGTAGGTTTACCCCGGGTATCACTTCTGTGTCACTGTTAGACAGAGGCACAGTATACTAACTTCAAAAAAGGGCATAGCAAAATTAATTTAAAATGGGTGGCGAAAGCCAGACACATTCTGGCTAGGCTTATAAATGCCCTAGGGCAGATAGCCTAGTATGAACCTATGAACCTATGATACATTATAAACATGAAATATTTCAGACTTGCATGACAGCACCCACATGCTTTTTTTGAGTCAATATTTAAAAAAAAAATTATGGTAGTGCATACCATTTGTAATTTGTTGTACTGTTTAAGTGTGCCAGACATCAGCTTATGCAAAAACATGCAGTCAATGTCTACGCATGGTCATTGCAAATTTATGCTCTAACGTTTTGTAGCCGTTACTGTACTTCTGCCTGTACTTTGTTACATATCAGTAGGGCTCTTCCGAACAGTGAGATTATAGTCTGCTTTTTTTGCTGGACTTTCACAGTTCCAGCAACGGGCAATTGTGTGTTTCCAACCACATCTACAATTACAACCCAAATCAACTACACATACTCCATCATATGTTGGTACATATTTTTTGCTTTAATTACAGTATCTCCATTTACAAATAAGTATGCGCTCTATCCATTTATCTCTATAAATATACCCCTGTATACATTAAGACTGCAGCATAATGAAGATCTGACACCTGTGAAACAGTTATGATTTTAATGGACCTTACAAATCTACAGTAAGCAAATACCATTTAATTTTGCAAAATGTACCAGAAGTCAACTGATCCATCATAAATGACATACAGATAAGCTGGCTTTTGGTTTACAATGTGCAAAAGTGGCAATTCCCACAGCACTTTTGTGAAACGCCTCTGTACCTCATCAAGGTAGCCAGCATCACAGAGGTCCACTCACGCCACAATACTTCGATCTACATCCTGATCCACTCCCATCACCACTAGCATTACACCCCTACATCTACAGCCTGATCCACTCACATCACCACTGTCATTACACCCCTGCATCTAAAAGGCTTCCAGATACATGTGACGCTTGCCCAGCAAATTACTCTACATGCCGACATTTATTCGCCGAGGACCAGTCCTTACTAGACACACTTTATAAGCTCCAGCTGCCAAAAAATAAAAAGGAATCATGCACAACTCCATACCGCTCCATCATTCACACAACCTCTACTGCAAATCCGGGCTAATACAAGACATTCCACAAGATTAGTGGTCTCTTGGTCTACATCTGCACAGCATGACAGATTTTACACAAGAACTTATGCCAGTCGATTGACCTTTGTTATTTTAATTAATTCTAACAGCACACATACAAGTCACTATTTCAGAAAGATTTAGTATCACTTCACAATACCAGTACAGATATACTTTCCAGAGCCCCAACTGCTCAACAGCAGGAACACCATGTACCTAAAAATTGCCAACTTGCATGCTTAGCCACTTGCTCCCAAATGACAGACAAGCAGACGAAACAAGTTTTTATTTACATGTGTTTCATCAACCGCACCAACTTGTTACAAATGACAGTCTCTCAGTCACTCACCCCCACCCTCACTCAGTCTCTCAGTCACACTCAGTCACACAATAAAATAGTATCACTGCAACAGGGAACGGACAGCAAACTGATAACAGGTTCATAGCACCTGGTTATCTTCATGGGAAAGGAGTGCAACTCTCACAATGTGAAAGTATTACTGCAATAGGTATTGGACGGCAAACTGATAATCAGTTCATAGCTACTAGTTATCTTCACGAGGACAGAGTGCATGATCCACCACATCTGCAACGCAGTTCAGTTTCACAAATGCATCTATGTAAAGTCTGAGTAGAACCCACATTGTTCTGCATCAAAAGCTAAAACACTACCTGTTGTGCTTTTAGCAATACAAGCACACATAAGCAGCACTAAACTTTTGTGCCCCATCATCTCTCAGCCCCTTGAAAAATCTACGTGATCAGCTGTATCTATGAACTTCACAGCACAATAAATCCCAAAAGAGGCGACATTTCCCCCTTTGCGTGCAGTGTCACACACACACTAGCCCCTTGCTATCAGTTAGAATCTGGACATTGCATCAGCACTGAAACAGACATTCAAAGATAATACATTTAGCCCGTGCCAGATAAAGTTTAACTCCAGGTTTGGTTTATTTTCACATCACAGACCCCTTGCACAAGCAACACACATGTTCTTGAATACACCTTCATGATTAAATATAATTATATTGCTTGTACAATGCAGTATTGTTTTATTTCGTGTTTTAATTTTATTGTTTAAAACATTCCTGAAAACAGTGAAACAAAATGCATGCACCAGTAAAGACAATATTGCCCAATTCTGAACAATTCCATCACAAGTCTAGTCAGACTTCTACATAGTGGTGGCTGGTGACTTCAAATCAAAGGGGGGCTGCAGGAGACAGTTGAATGGGTTGGGTCAATGGGAATGGCTGTGTCCACCTTGAAAGGGGAGGAGCTATAACCAAAACCACAAAAACTAACTTTAATTAAATATGCTGCTGTGGGTGCCAAACAATCATAATGATAGTCCAATCAAGACAAAATGAAGTGTAGAAGAAAAAAACTATTTCGATCCATTGGCTGCATGACAGCTTACTTAAAATATCTAGATGGAAACAAAAAGGATGAGGCATGAAATAAAAAATTACTTTTTAAATACATTACTGGAATGCTAGTCAAAATCAAGTATAAGAAAAACAAGCAGCACTAAACTAAAACCACTTGTACACCAGTCCTAATTATAGTTTATATTCAGCTTTATTAAACTACCAGGTAACATACTGAAACTAGCAATCTCTGTGATACCCCTAGTTGTAAAAATGTTCGTTATCCAAAAACTGCCTGACAACAACTATCTACTTGTCTGATGGGGAAAACATGATCGAAGTAAAAAACTAAAAGCAAACAGGAAACAAGCTCAACATACACTGCTTAAAGGATTACTGTACAGGATATGGACCACACAATAGATTGGCATTCTGTTTAGTTTGTAGGTAAATCCTGTAATGAGCTCTTAAAATAATGTAATCATGTCTTTTATTTCAAAGACTGTCATATGCATTTCAATACCCCAGGTTTATATATGTTATCTAGTTATGTAAGTATTCTCTGCATGGCAACAACAGAAAGGCTTTCAATGTTGGCAATTCTTTAACAGTATGCTTATTAAAACGTACTTGCATCTTACAATCTCAGACAAGATTACCAGTCTTACCAGATGGTCATTAAAGCATTGCTACTTGCATCTTACAATCTCGGGCAAGATTACCAGCCTTACCAGATGCTCATTAAAGCATTGCTACTAAAACACAGAGCAACAGGCAATTTCTGAACAATAAGCATAAATCAACAGAATAAAAATATGACAGAAACCAGAACATTTTGCAAAATGAATGACAGATGAAAAGCCATTGTAGTACTTGTGTCTACCTTGGATGGGGGGATACTCTGCACATTTACACTGCATAACTGCTCCTTACCTTGCTTGGACACCTCCAGAGTCACTACATGGGGCAGATGGGTGCAACAAGTATGTCACAATTTGAAATGTCGATGGCTGACTGCGAGGGCCCTGACACAGTTGTCATACCTCTCAAACTCGGAGCAAGAAATCTGGACAAAGCCATACATAGAAGTGTGACAAAGGCAAAAATAAGTACAATTTTTAAATATTACTCTTATAAACTTAGAAAGATTATAAAATAGTAGGTCTTGCATTAGTATGAATTTTCTTAAGGGTACAGCTCTCACCCACGTAGCAAAAAATAAGAGGACAAAGCCACAAATGGGGGAATATAGCCCCCAAACATATTCAGTGAATTCTGTTCTTACCATAGCTCTCAACCTCAACACAAAAAACCTGGATGAAGCCAATAATATGGGAATACAGTCTCAAAGATAGGGACAAATTTCAAAGAACAATCTGATACACTTGGAAAAAAGCTAGAGTAAAAGATTGTGTTACCATGCACTTTCTGAAGAATATGAATTCTGATATTGAAATGCATGTCATTTTTAACATTTGTTAACCAGGAAAGTCTGACTTAGAACAAAAGCTAATTTTTAGCAGAGGCCCATGTTGAAACACTCCAGGCAGACACGTCTTTGTAAGATGGGAGAACACTAGAGGAAACAAACACAGGGAAGGCATATAGACTCCACACAGAAGGTAAGACACCTCAGCCATTTAATCACAGAACCTGGAATAATTTGCCTTACACTCATAACAATAAGCTGGTAATACTGCAATAGGGAATGGACGGCAATCTTATAACAGGTTCATAGTTACTGGTATCTTCACCAGAAAGAAGGAAGTACAGTTTCGCAAATGCATCCATGTACTGTGTGAGTAGAAACCACAACCTTCTGCATCAAAAGCAAACTATATTATCTTTCCGCTCCTGTAAACTGAAACAGCTTGTCCCTTTCCACCAAAGCAACAGTCGGAAAAACAAACTCAGCAGCTATTGGGACACTGAAATCACACTTTACCAAAATTTTTGATAAATTATTGGTTAAGCAGTGGGAGGTGTTTTTTTACCTTTCAAAAGATTGTGTGTATCAAACAATAAGAAAATTCAAGCAAAATATGAAAAATGCAAACAGTTCTACATATGAGACACTACATTAAGAGATCTTGAAAAAGAAATACATTTCCAGCAAAAGTTCAATTAAGTTACACCCAGTTGTCCATGACATGCTCACTGTTTACCCACTTGGTGGCAAGCATAACTGCTAAATATAGCAACAGTAACCAATCATATTACACCACACCACCACATAGTCTCCTAAAACTTTCAATACAAAATAACCACAGTGCCACATCCCACCACTACCTGCTACCATTCCCTCTCGTCCAAACCCACTACTAATAAACACTCTCCCACTTCTGTCCCGGTAACAACTTTCTCAGCCAGTTATGTCCTCCATTTCCTTACAAATAAATAACCTTAAGACCTGCCACCAGCAGTGGTTCTAACCATTCCTACCAACTCCATTGCCTACATAATGCAGTCATAACATATGCACTTGTGGACACTCATAAATGATGAATACTGTCTAGCTCTTTGCCGACACATTTTTTGCAATTCACTTACCATGAACAGGGACATTTGTTAAATGGAAGTGCTGCAGCTCTGCATTTCAACATTTATGAATCACCCCACCTTCTTATTTAACCTTATTAGTAGACACCACATTTGTCCTTTTAAATTATTGCTGCATTGCCATTGGATTATGCCTGGTAACATATATTGCAGTCAGTACTGCTGCTTGGCAATCTCCCCTAGTGCGGATCACCATACCTGATGTACTCTAAACTGCTAACAATGTTCTATCGAACAAACTTAATGTAATCAAACCTCAGCACCTGCAGAAAATATTATTTCTTACATGATACCTGCCTCTGGCCGAGCACTCAAGTGTGGGGTCATTTATTGCACTGCTCTGAATAGTGTACTACTTGTTTATCTCTGCTACCTTTAAACAAAACTAAAAAAAAAAAAAAAAAGAAAAAATCTTGCTTTTTTCCAACAATCTGAAATTTAAAAAAAGTTCTGTTGCAGAGTTGCTGTTCCGAACTGGTTGTAAGTTTCTTGGAGGCCACAGCTTTCTTGTGCCCTATACAGCCCTGCACTTGCTCAAATCTTATAAGGAAATACTAACTAATTAAAGCACTACACCCTCCTAGACGTCTCATAAGTACTAGGCTCCCGATTGGTCTTTTCATGATCAGTGAAAAATCAGTTGCCTATACTAATCTGGTATGTCCAAGGGTCAGTTTCAAGGTTACTCTCCAGTCCAGCTGGTGAATCTAGAGGCAATATTACAATTGCCTTATGTACACAGACAACCCTCTCCCCCTTCCAACAAACTGTAATACATATGAGAGATGCAATTACACAGGCAAACTGAAGGCAGAGCTCTCTTAGTTACCAAAGCCATAGATGAGGGTAAGGTAGCCCACACAGCCTACCTGGACCTTGCAAAAGCCTTCGACACAATACCCCACTCGGGCATCATAAATACGCTTACCATCTTAAATATCATACAGGTATCACACACTTCACATTTTATTTTCCTGCTCTAACTTCAGCATGCAACCAGTGAAGAGCTGCCTGGGGAGAACAATGAGTTAATGGAGGGTGATTTCCCCTTACTTCTGCAAGGGACAGTACTTCTAAGCAACCCTGCTCCTCTTTGAGGAAAGAAAGATGGTTTATCCAGTTTGTCCAGGATCACAACTGCCCAATGTGTGCTTGAATGTACCTACTTCTCTCTACCTCCTGGGAGATAAACAGCCTTATAACTTCATTTTTCCTCCTCTCTGCATGACTCCACCAGTCACAGGGCCAATAAATGAATCCCAGACACTTGGGTTGCAGTCAGAGCTCCGTGTCTCTGCTGCAGATCCAGAGACTGGAAGAACTTGGCATTTCTGCCACTAAAGTAATGAGGCTTATAACAATAAGAAAAAAACTGTTAAGTACATCTGAGTACAGTAAGACCATGTGTATAATGTTTCAAAGCACTTTCAAGGAACTGGCTGGCCACTGGAAGAGCAAATCAGTTTAGAGCATTTTTGTTTACAAATGAAATATCTCCGGACAAAAGGCGCTGCCAATAGAGCGAATTTTCAGAGCCGAGTAAAATAAAATCAATAATGCCTGAAGGACAAGACCAAGTGTTGACAATAATACATATTGAAATCAAAATACAAATACCTGATCCCACTACAGCACTTAAAAATGTGTTCTACACAAAACGTAACTTTGGGAATGCAAACATACAAGACAATTTAAACATTTGTTTATGCATAACCAAGTTCATATGCATGTATCCCAATGTACCACTGACTTTCCCCACTAATAAAGAAAAAAAAATGAGTCTATTGCTACCAATTGATTTAATCTGTCTTTCGACCTCAAAAAAGGTAAACGCCAAGGAATTACCTATGGATGAGAGATCATGCAGCATGGAAGGAAGGAAACCGGAAAGCAGCATGCACACAAACACAAGGCTGATTCAAGAATTCCGAAGACGCCAACATTGCATACAAAACTGAAACGAGCACACGAAAATAAACCGGCATGATAAACATTAATAACTAGGCTAACCTAACTAAGCTAAAAACTCGGCAGCACTAATTTTTTAACACAAATTCAAAGCACGTGCAATCATTAAAAACAGTAACTCTAAAAAACTTAAAAATGTGCACTTTAACACTCAGGAGGTAAACATATCATGGCTAGGAACGCATAGAAGCAGGGACTGTAAATTTACATTTTTTTATAAAATAATAAGACTTACCTGAATGCTGAAGAGGATGCAGGCAAACTTTGCTCAAGTCCTTCTCACGAAATGGAGTCGACTGGATTCACTATGAAAGAAAAGAAGTTCCACACAGAAACTAATCCATTTTATCAGGGTAACAGTGGGCTGGGCAAGGCAGTGATGACATCACAATGTGGGAGGATCACAGGGGATTCTATACACCATGCAAATAAGGCAGAGTTTACATCACTTTGGGGGAGGAAACGTCCCGAGATCTACTAGAAGACCTATGGCAGATGTGACATCATTATTTGAGAGCCGGCTAGCCGGTTTTCAACTTGGGCTTAAAAATGAAAGCAAAATAGTACAGAGAGTTCGGGAGCCTAAGCTGTAAAACAGTTTAGATAATTTTTTTTAAAGCTGAATTTATTTCTTTTTTGGACTATATCACATAACGGGGACTTAAGGAGACAGCAGGTAGACCTATTTCATTTGATATCACGTTGTTTTCCTTTAATATGACAAGTGACAACACATGTTCCAAGCAAGTAAAGCCTCTCTGCAGACTACAAATTAAGCAGCAAGTGTACATTGCAATGCTTATTTCCAGAGTTAACCAAATCAATCAATAACCAATTTAATTTTAATTTGTTTATTTATCCATGTAAATAAACTAGTCATCTGCAGATCATCTTTAGTCAGAACTTAAGCCAGATGGCAAATGTAAATGCACATTATAGAGGGACAATTTAATGTCAGGAAAGGGAAGTCTGACTCTGGAAACACACTGGATTCTCAAAAGCTTGCATGGCGTGCATGATTAGTGTTGAGGAAATTTTGCCAATATGGCAGCCGAGTGATCCACGTATGTGCTCGTTTGACGTGCGCGAGCACTCTAGCACTAGTGTTGCATGTTCCCAGCCCCTGTATGCAAATTACCCCATTTGCAGGAGAAAACCATGCAAATGAGGTAAATCTGCCATCCAGGAAGCAGGAATCAGGGCGTGTAGGACTAGTGTAATATGCAGAAATGTACTTGGTTAGTAACTGAGTACGGTACTGCAAAATCCAAAACGGAGCTATGACAGCTCCAAATAAAGGCTGCATATCATTAAGGAATCATGCCAATGGTCAAGTATAAGGCCAAAAAAAATCAACCTTTATTTTATTTTAAGCTGATCTCGGCTGTTTAAGCATAGGGCAGCGGCGCGCAAATGGGATCGGGGGGAATAATAAAATAAACCTAAAATAAGCATTCTAACTAAAATCAGTATTCTGCCATGCAAGTCAATGGTAGGCAGAAGACAACCTGGCCAGTGAATAGTGGTTGCTAAGGGGGGAGGCACAGTGTGAGACATGTAACTATGCATTAGCAGGCAATCCTATGTAAATGAGGGGAAGGATAGTGAATCCCAGTTTCCCCAGCATGTGAGGCAGGTCCCAACAGTATAAGTGTATGAATAGCTGAGTGCAAGACTAGGAGGTAGGTGACATCATGGGTGGGTGTTTCAGGCATACTGTAAGTGGATTGGAGCTTGGGTTTGCGCCTAGCGTAGCACAGCTAAGCTAAGGGGTGTGTCTAAACCTGCCTAGCACTCTTTACAAAGTGTAAGTGGGTGTGCATGCTGCGCACTGGGTTTTACAGGAAGAAAAAAGAAGTTAAACCAGGAAACAGCAGCAGCAGTTTGAACATATGAACACTCTGTTTGGCGCGCACATGGGCTTAAACAGGAAGGCAATGGGAAGGGAAAACAGCAGTAGGAAGGTATTCAAGGAGAACTAGCTTAGCTGGCAGGTGAAATGTATCTGAATCAGCCAATTACACAGGCAGCAGACCAGCCCAGCCCAGAACACTACTATAAACTAAGCAAACACCTTCCCCTTTGGATTTTCCCACAATCTATACCACCGGTGTATATATGCAGGGAAATTTTAACAAACAAACCTACAAAATGATAAGGGCTGCAGCAGGCAACATAGAAAACATGTGCAAGAGGCTGATGAGGATGTGAATGCTGCCGAACAACCCACAGTGAAGAGACGAAGAAGAGAGTACAGACCCAGGGTAACCTACCAGGGGCTACATGAGCTGGAGATAGTGGAGAGCTATAGGGTGGACAGAGACCTCCTACAGCAAATTGTTGAGCTGTGCCGGCCACACCTGACACACCAAACTGACCGAGGGAAACCCATCCCACTGGACACCAAGTTATGTGTAGGCCTAGGTATACTAGCCACAGGTACCTCTAAAGCACAACTGAGGATATCATGGGGATCTCACAGGCATCAGCATCTAGAGTATCCCACCAGTTCCTGGATGCCATGTCAGCACATGCCAGTGAGCATGTATATTTCCTCAACACCTGTGAGGTGTTGACCAGCAATATGCGTCTCTTCCACCAAATAGCAGAATACCCTGGGGTAGTGGGTGCTATAGACTGCATGCACATACACATCAAAGCACCACCCAGTGAGCAGGGTAGGGCCTACATCAACTGCAGGGGCATCCCCTCCATCAACTGCCAGGTTGTTTGTGATGCCCAGGGCATTATAATGAATGTGTGTGTTGGCTGCCCTAGAAGCTATGATGATTCCCACATATGGCATCTGACACAGCTGTACCAGAGATTTGCCAATGTGGACATCCCCTATGGTCACCTAGTGGGGGATGCTGGGTACCCACTGGAGCCATGGCTGACACCCATCAGAAATGCATACACACCTGAACAACAACACCATAATGAGGCACACGCACAGGCCAGACATATAATAGAGCATGTATTTGGGATGCTCTGGTCACGGTTCTGGTGTCTGGACACATCTGATGGAGCCTTGCAGTATTCACCAGCTACATGTACCCAAATTGTTATGGTACATGCTATGCTACACAATATGATCCTGTGGAAACAGCTGCAGCAGGAACAGCATGGGGCAGGGCCACACAGCCCCCCACCAATGCCAAAGCCTGCACAGGCACAGAGCGACCCAGAGGAGGAACAGTTTGACCCTGCCCCAGTAGGCAGAAGGAGGCATGCCCAGTATGCCATGGCCTTGGCAAAGAGGCAATGCATAGCACATGCACTGACACAATAGGGACCCAGGGAATGACACCTCTCTCTGACTCGCACATACAGTAAAAGGGATGCCAAATATGACACTACCTGTGCTCAACCATGTATAGGGAGTATACTATGTGCATCTGACATAGGCAGCCCTCCAGCACCATCAGCAAGAAAGGCACACCCTCAAGGTAAGTTAATCAACCTACCAATTGCCAAATGGAGTAGAATGTGTTGTCACCGGTAGTTATGGTATGGATGTGAGCATGCAAGGGAATTGGGTGGCTGAATGTTATGGCAGCAGACAGTAGACACCCATAGTGGCACCATGACATCTGCAACACATACTGGATTCACCAGAGCAGCCAGTACTACACAGGGTGACAAAACCCACTGCAGGAAATGTGCTGTGCAACATGTGTGTCCATATGACACACACATGCCAGTCAGGAAGGTTCACATACCCAACAACAGTCTCAGCCAGCAGGACAGGTGTAGACAAACCCAAACAGAGCCTGTGGCATGTCCCCAGAATGATGGCTATGGTTAATCCCCCCAGGCCATCATAGGCTAGTCACTCGTAGTGCATTTCAAATGCCCTACTTTGGTAATCCTGCTGATGTCATTCATTGTGAAATGCACTTTTGAGGAAGAAGTACTCCAGTACTCTTCATGGTGTGTCCTATAACAGCTCCATACTGTAGTGTGATATAGACCTCTGTCAGGGGGTCTATACCCACACATGTTGGTTGTGGATATTTTGTGTGTGTCTCACTGTCTGTGTAGGGAGCAATGCATTTATAGGCTAGTCACTCGCAGTACATTTCAAATGCCCTACTTTGGTAATCCTGCTGATGTCATTCATTGTGAAATGCACCTTTGGGGAAGGAGTACTCTTCTAATCCCTGTGGTGCGTCCTATAACAGCTCCATGCTGTAATGTGATATAGACCTCTGTCAGGGGTTCTATACCCACACATGTCAGTTGTGGATGTTTTGTGTGCGTCTCACTGTCTGTGTAGGGAGCAATGCATTTTAGGCTAGTCACTCGCAGTACATTTCAAATGCCCTACTTTGGTAATCCTGCTGATGTCATTCATTGTGAAATACACCTTTGGGGAAGGAGTTCTCTAGTAATCCCCATGTTGTGTGTTATAACAGCCCCATGCTGTAGTGTAATATACATCTCTGTCAGGGGTTCTATATCCCCACATGTCATTGAGGATGTTTTGTGTGTGTCTCACTGTCTGTGTAGGGAGCAATGCATTTTAGGCTAGTCCCTTGCAGTACATTTCAAATGGCCTACTTTGGCAATCCTGCTGATATCAGTCAGTGTGAAATACACCTTTGGGGAAGGAGTACTCCAGTAATGTCTGTGGTGTGTACTATAACTGCATAGTGCTGTAGTGTAATAAACTAGTTAGTTGTGTTTGTAACTCATATCTGGGGTGGAGGTGGATGTGTGTGTGTGACAGCTGGGCCCAATGTGTGGTGGGTTTTGCAAAATTCTTATATGTTGGCCCTAGTACATATCACAATGTCCACTGTACAGGGATAACAGCTGTGAAATGGCCAAGAGGCTGTGGTGCATATCCATACCCATACATGTGACATCAAGGCCAGGCAATCACAATTAGCAATCCCAGCATTACCCAGAGCACACTCTCACCCATGTCTTATACATACACACGCACATGCCTAGGCAACAGCCAATATGTGGGTAGTATACTGCATATCGGTCACTGATAGTAACTATGGAGTGATATCAGTGCACTATAGAGGGCATATCACCCTCCCCATCTGTCCAATATGCACATACATGCAGACAGTGCAACTCCACCATTTTCCCCAATGGACACCTGCATCACTTGTGGTGCCTTCACATGTGACCCACAACAGACATACCATGCCTGACAACATGCCCTGTGTGGGCACATACCACTGACACCAGGGAATGCTGTTAGCATGCTATCAATGTAGGTGCAGGGTAAACCTGCTGCCCATTACCAGTCCCTGCCACAGGTCAGCAAGACTGGCACATCTGATGATAATCTGTGTTCACATCATGGGCCAGACACCCCAGGTACAGTTCCACATGTTACTGTACATGCATGTGGGAGGTGTGCACATCCTAGACACCGTCCATGTCATGGACTAAGGAACACATACATGGCAAGTGATGCACAGCATTGGCCACACACAATAGTCACCCAAATGACTGGATGGGGGATACAATAACCACCTGTGTGGGCAAATGCAGAAACTACAGCCCTGAGCCACAATGCAGATCATTGTCATGTGGCCTGATGCCAAAGTATACCTATCGCCTACCTTTGTATAGCCTGCTGGCACAGTCGACCACCACACACCCATGCAGACATGCACCCATGCATGTCAGTACTGGCACCCTGTGTATTTGTGTGTGTGTGCTGTATGCTGTGTATGTCCACATCCGCACTCACTACACCCCACATGGGCATACTAAAGCATGCTGTCTGTCTGACAATTCCTCATAATCTTTGCCCATACAACCTCCGTATGACCTGTGTGGTGCATGTGATACCTGCACAGTGATGTGTTGCGACAATGCCACTACTGATGAGTTGTACTTCTGACCCTGCCAAGTGTGTAAATGTGTGTGCATCCCTGTGAGAGTGTGGCTGTGTTGATGCTGGCACCTGTTCATGTGGACAGGCACGTGTACTTCACCTACCGTATAGCTACTGTATCCCTGTTGCATATGTCACTCACCATCACATATAAGTTCTGAGTGCTCTACAACACGTAACCCATGTGGCGCATCCAATAACTGCACTGAACTGTGATAGCACTACATAGTTGTTGGGGGTTTGATACCCTGTGCTGGTAGGTGTGTGACACAAGCATGCTTCAGTTTTACTCTCTCACCCCTCCCTGACATGTATTTGCTTCTGTCTGTTTCTCCCACTCCCTCTCTGGTGGATGTGGAGACCCACACCTGCTTTGCTTAAGCAGCAGCATGTGTATTTTAAGTGATGCTCATGATCAGCTGATGGCCTGTGCATGAATTGCAGCCCTCCCCTAGCTGATTGCATGTGGAACAGCTGTGGTAACATTCCCATAGCCAACTGCATGGAAACACACTCCAACATCTAGAAACATCATGGTGGTGCTGGCCCTTTTCATTCACTGTGAGCAGGAACTAGATCTGTTGTTTGGCAAACAGCATCTCAGATGGATTGGGGATTTACCTCTAACAACATACACTGTGGAAAGAGGGCAACAAACAGGAGGGGGGAGTGCTGGACATGACTACAGACTGTAAGTGCTGCTATACTGCATTTGGAGTAATGTTGGCTTCACACTGTTTGTCTGGATATGGCTATCGTACATGTCTCAATACCTGCCACGTCAATTCCATGTTTATGAGGAATCCCCATCTGCAGGGTCATCTGCAGACTGGGCAGTGTTGTGCCTTTGGTTTCATATGTTACCCATGGAGCATCTATCTGTGGACTGCAGAAGGTAGTGTGAGGACTGCAGTCTGTAGATGGTGAAGGCCGTGACAGTTACTGACTTCATATCCCTCATAGGACATATATTGAAACAAACCCTGTTACAACAGTAAATGTATGAGGTTATCACAGCAACATGTCAATATTGGCCCTGTGCATGTGCTCCCAGCCACACCTCTGTCAACCTTTGTACATATGTCGTGCAGGAAGTGGTGCATATGTGCTGTACCCCATAATTAGTGTCATCATATCTGATAACAAGTCAGTGATATATCAGACTGCTACACATGTTATGTACAGTAGGGATTATATTTCATGACATAACCTGGACATTCTGTGTACTTATGGTGAGTGTCGACAGTGTGTGTATTTTTAATATGTACTTTAGCCTTTGTACAGACTGTGGTAGATGTCATTGTTCTAGTTCCCCTCTTATCTAATGTTACATGCTGCCCCACTGTATGGTACCATATTGGCATACATGTTTGTAGGGCCAAACACACACATGTCCCATACCACAGACAGCCATCAGAACAAACTGTGTAGCAGCCCACTATATGTAGGGTCAGTCTGTGAGTGGCACATATGAGGATGGTGTAGAACAGAGAGGCAATATACTGTAATATTATGCTAGCTTACCCTATGTGGCTGTGGCTGTGTTCAAATTGATTGTGGTTATGCACTTTCACACAGGTGTATCTTACCCTGTGCTGTGACATGCCTGTTGAGCCTGCTATATATGGAGGTACATGTGCATTCCCCCATAGGAGATGTAGGCAAGTGTTGAGCCAGTCTGCCTGTAGCCTGTAAAGTGCATTGTTACATGCTTAGCAGCTTAGTGTACTTACCCAGTGAGATGTCATGTGCTGATACTTGCCAGATGTACTGCTGCCGGGCCTCCCTTACAAATCATGTATGTCAGACAGAGCAGTGGGATGCTGTATAGATGTATGTCAATATCTAGTGGGTAATATGTGGCCATGGCATACCTGTACCAGCCACCATTATGTGTCAGGCCAGACAGGAGTGTGTGAATGCATAACCTATGGTGGCAAATGTATACCAGTCGTTATGTGTTATACCCATCTACATGGCTGTCTACATCCATATTGTCAGGCATGGTACACATGTTGTGCACTAAGGGCTTATGTGTATACCTCTGGACTGTACAGGGTGTGTCAGAATTTCCACATATATTGGCTAATATCTCTGCTGCAGTCCACAAGGACATTACATGCTAGCAGCGGTACTTTACAATGATGTCCTTAGGATGTCTGTCAGTAGCCAATGGCACACATGTTATAAGTAGATGTGACCTCCCACACACACCATATCTGTGAAGACAATCCCAATGACAGTAGCAATAGTCTACTAATATACCTGCTATACTAATATACCTGCTATACATACCTGACATCCCCTTGCACTACGACTTTGGGACTATAGGGGCTGGGTTAGGGCTACACTCCATGTCCAGGACATATGGTGGAAATATATGTACATATACTTATCCAGATAGCCATATATATATGATTACACATGTGTAGTACTTCGAATTACCACTGTCATGGCAACCACCCACTATAAATCCCTACATCATGTGGGCGTGGTCCCTTTACATTTCCTGTGTGATGGACATCTTTCCTGTTTGTGGGCACCAATGTTACAGACAGCAGGTAGCAATACCTCTTACAGGAGAATCAGCACAATCAGGGCAGCCACATATTTGTAGGAGGATCAGGAACAACAGACTGTGAGTAGAGTTGTGTTATGCTTTGTATAGTACTGGTGTTACAGGGTGTATGCGTGTGTGTGTGTGTGTGTGTGTGTGTGTGTGTGTGTGTGTGTGTGTGTGTGTGTTTGTGTGTGCGTGCACGTGTCTGTGTACATACTAGTTTACCTTGGAATGCAGTCTGTCTGCATAGCTCACAACTGTGGGCCTATCCTCTTGCTGGACAGAGGTATGCCTATCATGTTTTGTCAGTCCACCACACAGGTCCTGTGTCAGATATTACACTGGCAGTGTGTGTGTTGAGTGCTATCAGTACATGGCTACATCCATTTCTGTTTCTAACTTCAATTCCCTGACTACAGGTATGTTGCAGGCTATCCTGTAACACCAGCAACTTGCTTAGCGTATGGCAACAGTTTTCCACATATGTGCCTATGTTCCAGCCTCTGTCCTCCACCTACATACCAAACTTTGCACATATGTCATGCTGTCGGGGGTTGTTCTGTAGTGGGCTGTGAGTGTATCACACTGCCATTGCTGCCATCAGTCCACTGCTGTTGTATCCCCCACACATACAGTGAGCCTGGGGCCATATATGTGTGGGCATCACCTACACACTACATGTGTGCCCTTATGCACTCCAGAGGCCAGTGTATGTAACAGTGGTATATGGCCCTGTATTACTGAGTCTAGGGGGTGCACCATGAATGACCTAGGCTGTTACAAAATGTGGGGGTATCAGGGGTGAGCTGCTGTAAGGTATCTGGATGTACAGTACTGTATACTTCACCTATATTTTCATTACTTACATGAATTGGGGTAATGCAAGTCTACTGCCTCCTGCCATATAGACTGTTCTGTTTGTCGGTGTGCTCGTGATGGTGCCAGTTATGACTTGTTATGTAACAGTTACTACCCATTTGATCACATAACGTCTTTATCACCTACTGAGTTTGTACAGAGTGTAGATAGAGGCTGCTGAACTATACCCCTGCATTACATACTGTTGATTGCTTGGTATCCTGTGGCCCAGTCTGTCTTCACTATTGTACAATTTAAAGGGCTTGGCCTGGACAGCAACAGTTGTGAACTTTTACAGACTACTGTATTAGTGTAACTGTTTCACGGTTGCAGTACTCTGTTTATATGATTGTCAGTGTCTGAACAGCTATATGAGATGGCATATAGAACTGTAATAGTATACAGTTAAAGGCTTTCCATTTCTGCAAACCTGTGTGTGGTGTCTTTCCTATGACATCTCTATGGATATATGTTGCAGGCAACGATTGACATATGTATAGGTGGCCCATACAGTGTCCAATTGTTCAGGTGTTAACTGTAGGCATTGTGGCTGTTCCATATTGTGTGCACCTTCTACATATGTATCTTACTGTACATATATCTGTGTGAGTATGTGTAGTCACATGTATATCTATATCTATCTATATGTGCGTGTATATCTGTATCTGAATATCTGTGTTTGTGTATCTGTATCCTGAGGATGTTGATGACTTCCACATATTACATTCCCTATGGGAGGCAGACTGTCCTGCATGATATGTTTACATTACCAGCCTGACATTATACAGGTGGGATGGCTTACTGTTAACATCTTGTGGCCATGTCGTGTCAGGTCCTGGTTATGGGATCTGCAACACTTGGTAGTGTATTGCAGGGCGGACGTGTTTGGCTGTGGTGGGGGATGCCTATTCATACAAGACGTATAGTGTGTGTGGGGCCTCACAACCCCATTAACGGTGCATGTGGACATATGTGTGTTTGTTAATCTGCCATTGCTATCTACAGATGTATGGCCATATTATATACTTATATATATATATATATATATATATATATATATATATATATATATACTTCTGCTAACATATATATACCTATGTCTGTATATACCTAAATAGATATATATCTGCTTACACATATGTAATGTGCTGTGTATATGTAGACATATAGGTGTAGACACATATATGTGTTGATGTAGGCATTTGCATGTATATATGTGCATATATATTGATATATATATGTATATAGTTGTAGACAGACACACACATATATATATATATATATATATATATATATATATATATATATATATATATATATATATATATATATATATGTTGTATCTGTTTAGATATTAATATATCTACACACACATACATCTAGATGTTGGTATACATTCTCTGTACTGTTGCATAATTGGACTGGATGATATGTTTCTGAAAACATCAAATTTCTTTGTATCTGTCATAGCTTAGTGGTAAATCCCTTTTTCTATGATGTGCAGGGTCCTTGGTTAGACCCTTGCAGGAGCTGTTTATTTTGTTGCTGGGCAGAACACCGGCGGTTGGATACTGAGTGATTAAGGCACTTTAAAGCAGTTGTAAGCGGGTTTGTGCGAGTTTGCACGGAGGTAAGCACTGCTAACTTCCGGTTACAGTGTCTTACACTCATTTAGCTGCTATTTTGCTTAACCTGTGTAGGCAGTGCTTACCCCTGTGCAAACAGGCTTAAACCCACTTAGTGCTGCTTAAAAGTGCATACTGCTACTTAGCCCCACACTAATTTCTTTAAAAGAAAAGAAAAAAGGGTTGATAGGAAAGTGGTGAAAAAGGGGCAAAAAGAGGGAAAGACAGTGGGGGAAAATAGCTAGGCATGTGCAGGAAGGGTGTAGGGAAGGTCCATAGCTGCCCATTTTTCTACAACAACAGCTGTGCATGTACACTGAATTTGGACGTAGATTTGGACACTCAAACCCCTGGTAGAGGGGTGAGGACAACATAAATTCGTTGTGATGCCAATTAGACCAGATTACATGTGTCCAGTGGACACATGTATGAAATGGACAGCTATGTATGGGGCGAGATTTTTTTGTGGGACCAGCTTGCCCTTTTTTTTCAGGTGAAAGTGGGATGTTGGGGAGGGGTGGTAGGTATATTTGGAGGGGTTGGTTAACAGACAAGACAAAGAAGATGCATACAGGGGCAGTATATGACACATGTGGAGGTAAACACCTTGGGCAGGGAGGGGAGTTTGGAAGTTGCAAGCCTATGAGCCCCCAAATGGAAACAGTGGAACTGAGGTCCACACCCATGGGCAGTCTCCACTGCACCTTCACGGCCCCAAAGGTGGCTGTGCTGAGGGCTGTTGAGGATGGGCAGCTTCACCCTCTGATTGTGCCACTCGGCCCTCAAGCTGGCATAGCTGGTCTTGAAAAGCCCTATCGATCTCCCTACACACCATGGCCCAGACCTGATGACAGGTGACTGGTTCCTCTCTGCCCCCACTCCCATCCCCTGCAGTGGTTCCACCTGAAGGTGTTGTAGGGCTTATGGAGGAGAAGGACCCAGGCTGGGCTCCAGATGTGCTGGTGCCCGGTGCCATGGCCAGTTGAGGTGGGACAGGTGGGTCTGCTGGGACTGGCCTTCCTATACAAGCTATGGTGTTGCAGTTTACAGACAGATATGGGTTAGTAATAGTCAACAGCATTCAGGATTACTTATAACAGCATGCATAGGTATACCCATTAACCCAGAACACCAGATTTAAAACAGTTGCAGAGCAAGCAGAACACATGCATATATGGAACAACAGTGGCCATTACAACAGCATGCAGGTTTCATTGATGGCAACAGGCCACCAATATGGGGGTATTATAACATGGCACATGCATAGAAACAAATGTGAATTTTTATAAACCGATAGCACATATGTCCCAACAAAAGTTTGGAGTGTACACATATCAGTTGAGGTGTGTCATTGGGTTATTTTTGCATATATGGTAGGGGTGAGAGAGAAAGTTCAGTTAACAAGTAATATATCCTTGTAGTTTTCACTACATTCTTAGTCACTGCAGTAATCTGTCCCTTACATGTATTATTACACTACCCAATGGCCTTATATTGTACAATGGTATGTTTATATATTATTATATGCGTGACCTGTGTCTTACATACAGGCGTAACAAGATGCAGGTGTTAATGGAACTTATGTTGAAAATTGCTCTCATACACTTTGGGTGAGATGCTGGAATGACAGGTTTGTGTTCATATACATTCTCTGACTATGTAAATGTCTGACTATCATTAATAGCTGCCTACATTTCTAGGATCATCATTCTGATTTTACAGGGAAACAAAGTACCAGGCTGGTGATGTGGGCCATTTATCTGGGCATGTGGACAGATTGGAACAGTTGAGTGGTTTGAATATGCATACAGCTTTCTATTTGAACATTCTAGCAAATTCTGTATAGTTGTTGGGTGTAATTACACATACAGCTTTCTATCTGAACATTGTAACAAAATCTGTACAGTTGTGGTGTATGAATATGCATACAACTTACTAGCACTCCTGGGACTCAAACCCCTGCTGTGTGTGACACAATTTACAGTTAACATCACAGTACACTGTGCTATCAGGGAATTGATGTGAAGCTTTCTAATATTTTCTGTCTAAGTCTCCCTCAGTTGTACAATATGACTGACCTCTTGGCACTTCCAACATTGTTATACAGACCTTCATACATATTTTGTCTGCATACCACAGTGTGGGTAACACTGCTTAATACAACAGTACTATTTATAGTATGCAACAGTTCAGCAACATATGAAAGAAGAGTAAGCAGAAGCACTCCAGGGGTTATACCTTTATTCTCAGAATATTGCACCTTTATTTCTACTGGTACAACACTTTCTCAGGCTCTTATATTTATTTGTTATGACAGTACATGCAGAATAATTACTAACCTGCCTCGCAACACAGCCTTTGCAGCCTAGCATCATGGGCTTGCTGGTTCGCAACCCACTCATCTGCAGCTGTCAGAGAAATACAGTGATATTTATCCATACCTAGCTGTAGTATACACAAGCTAGGCAATTATTACCTACTTAGTAGAATGAGTACTTACTCAGTACTGTGGCATTAGGCATCTGCCAAGATTCCTGGATCCACTGTTCCAGTACAACACCCCTCCACCGCTTCAGGTCAGCATGATGGTGCCTGACCTGTTCAACAGTCCGGGGGATAGCAGTGGCACTGGTGAGGTCACGGCAAGACTGTCCCAGGCCTCCGTTTTATACTGCAAGCCCTGGTACTGGCCCTGCAGTAGTCTCTCCTCATGGTGTTTTATCAGGAGCCATACCATGATTTTTGACTCCTGGATACTCCAGCACTGCACTCTAAATCGAGTGCCTTCACCCACTCTAGCCATTCTGCCTGCAGTAGGAAGCTGCAACCAGTTATGGGAAGTATTCCCTCCTGAGGGGTTTAAATACAGCCAATCTCCCACACTTTTCTGTGATTGGCTGGTTTTGAATAGGCTAAGCTATGGGCACACCTGCTTACCTAAGGTTGGCACTGTTTAAAGAGGTATGCCACTAGGCAGATTGAATTGGCTGCCCTACACCTTGCTTACACTTACTACATTGAGCTATGCTGCAGTTAGCATTGCTTAATAGTTAATTAGCATTATATTTGACTTTTGGCAGTGATTTATTATTCATTACAGGTTATATATGTGTCTGGTATCCATGATTCATGTATACATACACTGTATGGGGTCCTGGGGACTTCTACACTTTATTACAATAACACCTCACATCTATGCTTACTGCAATACTCCAGTTCACATATTTATGTTATGTAGCAGGTTATACAACATCGCACAGTACATAGATTCAGTTCACATGTTTGGTTTGATTTTCCTCTGGTGAGGATTAGTTTGCTGATACCTCATTCATATGTATTGCTATGATGGCTTAGTGGTTAACTATTGTGACTATAGTGTACAGGGACCTGAGTTCGAGCATTGCGGAAGCTGTTTATTTTGTTGCTGGGCAGAACATGGGCTGTTGGGTAAAGAGTAATTAAGGCACTTTAAAGCAGTTGTACATGGGTGTGTGCGGGTTTGCACAGAGCTAAGCACTGCTATCCTCCAGTTGCAGTTTTTAACACACAGTTAGCTTCTACTTTGCTTAATCTGTGTTGGTATTGCTTACTCCCTGCGCAAACACACTTAAACATGCTTACTAGTGCTTATATATGCTTACTACTGCTTATTTGTGCTTAAACCTGCTTACTAGTGCCTTATTCATTATGACACTGACACTTCACATGTGTATTTAATGCAGTACTCCAGTTCACATTTAAATGTTATTTAGTAGGTTATACAGCAAATAAATGAATAAAAAGTGTTTATATATAGATTTCACATGGAGAATGGTATGTGCTGCAGTGGGACTCAAACCGGGCATGCCTGCTCATTAGGCGGATGCCCTGCCCACTATACTACACTATTGCTGTGCTGCTTCAATTGCATATATCTTCCTTGTTATCCTCTTCAGCATTTTCAGCTGCTTTAACTGTAGCTAAGCGATGGGCACACCCGCACACCTACGGTTAGCTGTACTCGGATTTAAGAACAATATAACAGGTTTTCTTTGGTTTATCTATATGCACTGTTGCTTTTGTACACATGGGGGACTGTTGATGGGGATATGCGGAAACCTATGAGCGGCCTCGCTCATTTATTTCCACTTTCCTGCTGTTCTACTTTGCAGGGGCGTATTTATTCTGAGAGCTCTGCTCTCAGACATGCCTCCTGCAGTCATACACGTTCTGTGTATGCCTAGGAGGTCAGGCAGCACGCCTTCATTAATATGCATGGCGCACTGCCATCCTCCTCCTAAGTGGCCGCTTCCGTGCAGGACTAGACTAGTCCTGCGTGGAAGATTAGTGAATCCGGGGGACAGTATATTTTTAACAAACACAGATAACAGCAGTAAAAAACTGAACTGGTGTTTTGGCATCATGCTAAAAAAGGAATTTCCTTAAAGACCAATTTGCATTCTTTGCATTAGTACAAGCTGCCCCATACCTGAGTAATTCTCAGTTCTACCTGTTTCCATTGTACCTCCTGCATTTTGTCAGCCTTGTGTTTCTTTTTACTTTTTTTAAAAGCAGGGGAAGGAAACTTCTTATCAGAATGGACTCTTCTCTTCTTAGATGTTAGTGGTCTGTGTCACCTTAATGCAGAGCAAGATGTATACAAAACAGGAATAAAGATGCAACAACATTGATGTGGCATTTTATTTAATATGCTATTTAAGATAAATAAAACTAGATTTTTTACATTTTTCTGTGCTAATAAGACAACTGAAATCGAACCAGACAAGTAAACCCTGTCCTTGTTCTGTGAAAGTTAAGCATTAAGTGACCTGAGGATACTCATATCCAGGGGTAACTCAATTATCAAAAGCAGTCTTTGGAATTTAAGTTTAGACTTTTTGCATGCCATATATACAATGGCAGCAGTGTTACATGTTGCAAAGCTCCTAAAATATATTTGTTATTAGTATTAGGGTGTATACATTCACAGCTTGTGTTTATAACATCACAGCATGTACAAATATAGCATGGAGATGTACCCTGTTTTCTACTTATATTCAATTTTTTACTTTTAAAATCCTTGTAACACAATCTTTGTTTCAAATGCTGAGAATACGAAAATCTATGGACTTCTCCAACTATTCTAATTATTTCAGGCATATTTTTAATAATTCCCCAGTTATTTCTAACAATGTTCTTAACTCCATCCGACCTATGATTATAGGTAGTAACGTGTCATATGTTGCTATTTTTAATAATATTGTTACTAGAATTATCATATCTATTGTTACTGAAAAATGGGGTCTCACTTTGCTTGTTCTTTCCATCACAACTTCATCTGCTATATGTCTCAGCAATGAGCATACCTCTCAACCTGGAAACATCAAAAATCTGGACAAGGCCCATGAGAAATAGGTACAAATCTGTACGCTGATTAACATAAAATTTGCATACATAATTATACAACCCCACCCACTCCAATGGAATTGTGGAATACTAACTTTCAAATGCAAGCTGAAGAACAGAATCAAAATATAGCCCAGAGTCCCCCTGCAGCCATTCCAATGTCCCATTACCTGGCTATTTCACCCCATTTACAATGAACACTAATATGTGCTTACTTCTACAATGATTATTTGGATTTTATTTTTTACATTTTATAGCACAATTCACAAACACTAATAGATATTTGCTAAACAAAGCAATACTGTCTCACAATGAAAATAGGCTTGGCATTAAAACTTCTTTGCCCTTGAAACTAACATTCATTGAAACAACATTGAAACCCACACCACATCCAAAGAAAATGCATCTGGCCAGTGGATATAGATTGCTTTTGGGCTGTTTTCAAATCAGAGGCCCCTTGCACACAAACCAAGAAACATACATGCGTTTTGATACACATTCCTGACTTTATTAAATCATATTCCTTATATAATACAGCATACTTGTTAGACTTAAGCTAGAGCGCATTTTAAATTTATTGTTTAAACATTTTTCCAGTAGGCAATGAAGCAAAATGCATGAACCAATAATAACAAAACTGCCCTATTCAAAACATTTCCATAACAGTCTACTTCTACACACACACACAAACATATATATATATATATATATATATATATGTATATACTTGCACTTATTTTCAATTGGGGGGAGGCAAAAAAACAGGAACACATTTTAAACATTGCTTGTATAATTTTGGAAAGTTGTTTGAATAAAATGTTGTGTTACCACCGTGCACTTCACTGCCAAATCTTGAACCCGGGTCCATGTGCACTACAGTCAGAGCAACATACCACTAAGCCAAATCATCAGTCTCCTAAAAGACACGAAGACTGAAACTTAAATGGTTATCATTTAATGAATTAATTTCTCATTTCTTACCATAGCTCTCAACCTCTTAGCACAAAAAAACAGAACAAAGCCAATAATGGGGGAATAGAGCCCCCAAAATAAGGACACATTTAAAATACTGATCTTATAAACTTAGAAAATTGGTAGAATAAAAGGTTTTGTTTTTTCATTTATTTTCTGAAGAATATGAGGTTTGAAATTCAAATGCGAAATCCTGCAAACCAGAGATTTAATGAGGAACAGAACAAAAATGTGAGGCATAAATTCACAAGTGGTGGTGGCTAGGGACTTTAGGCTCTTTTTACCTGTTCCCAAGGTGCATGGTTTGAGCCTGAGTACTTCTAGCCACCAGTTGTATTTGGTTGGGGCATTTTCACACACACACACACCTCTGTATCACCAGTTCACCTATTAGCATGTTACCGTAAAGTGTGAAGAAACAAAAGGCCATGTTTAAATTAAAACACAGATAGACAAAGAATATGCAGACTCCACATAGAAGGCACCTTAATCAGTAAGTGAACCTGATGCCCAGGAAGTGTGTGGCAGATACCTTAACTACTGTATTACTATTGTCAGAATGCTGCAATCAGTTCTATAGTAAAATATTTTTATGGCTTAACAAAATACTGTCTCCTCAGAATGGTTATGAAATTGTTGAGTCATAACATTTGCTCATTTTTATGAATCTGCAACATTGATTAGATGTAAGCTTCAGTAAACCGTCAGAACATAAACACGCTTGATTTAATTATAAATAGAAATGCCACTTTTGGAATTAATAGCAGTGATTTCAAAACCCGCTTTTTATTTATTTCATGCAGGCAATATCATCCCATAAAATCACTGTCCCAGATGGGTAATGGGGCATCTAAGTCACTTCGTACCAAAGTTATGCATGATTACCAGTAATGAAGTTTATCCTTCCTATCTATAAAAATCAATAAGTGACTTGGGTAATATATATGATACAGCAGTTAGAAGCCTTAGCAGCAGCGATATGACCACAACTTGGCAGTTAGAAGCCTTACATTCATGGCAAAACAAAGCAGCTTAGAGTTTGCAGCGAGTTCAATAAATAAAAAGCAGTATGGCAAAATGGAGCCTAAAGCAGTGACTTAAATAAATAAAAAGCAGTACGGCAAAACGGAGTCTAAAGCAGCGACTTAAATAAATAAAAAGCAGTAGTACCTGATTCATGGCAAAACAAAGCAGCAAGTTAGTTAGAAGCCCTTAGAGTTCACAGCGAGTTCAATAAATAAAAAGCAGCTGACAACAGTAGTACCCGATTCCGGAACTCAGTTCATGGCAGTTAGAAGCCTTGCAGCCAGCCGGAAATGTGTGCCCTTGAGCTTAATGAGCTCAATTCCGACAGGCTGACGGAGCTGACGTCATCGCACATGTGATGACGTCAGCTCTGAAAACACAAAAAAAATATTTTTAAAAAATAAATATTGTTAAAAAATAAATCGGGAATGAAGGGGTGCCACTCGGGAATCGTAGCACCCCATTATTTGAACCCCAAAACTCGGTAAAAAACAAGTAATTCGGTACAGTTGAGAGGTATGTCTGGCACAGCTGTATTCTGTAGAAATACAGTAAAGATATTGGATGTAACTTTAGCAAAATGGGAAGATTAACCATTGTAGATTTAAAAATAGAAAGAACAAGTATATCGAATTATTGCATTATATGCTTATACTAATTGTAAAGAAAGGGAAAGCTTATTTCATCAGATTTTACACTATGTAGTGATAAATATGAATATTATTATAACAGGAGACTTTAACTTTGATTTAAGTGACAAGAGTAGAAAGAAAGGAAATGATATAAGAAAAAGTTTAGAAGTTATAAGATATGGTTACGTAAAACCACGGTAAAATGTAACAGATGAAAAAAATAAAGCTATAAAAACAAGAAGCAAATAGTGTAATCAGAAAGTAGAATGTCAATATTTTATGTAGACTGGTAATAGATTAATTGCCAGCAAAAGGAAACATGCAATATAAGATGAAGAAACTATGGAACATGTGTTTTTGAAATGTAAAAGAGTAAAAATGTTATGGGTGAATACTATGTAAAGAGGATTTTTTGAGGTTATAAAAGAAGTGGATAAAATAAATATGGGTATGATAAAATGAAAATATAAGAATAGAAGAATAGAAGTAAACAATATATTAAAAGAATAGATAAAGTTATTTTATGTTATATGTGTTATGTGGAATGAAAGAATAAATGACATTGTGTTTAATGGTAAATGGATTTTAGCAACAATATTAAGTAAAATCAGATGATGGTTATGGAAAAAAGAGTGAGGGTCTAACTGGGATGAAAATTTAGTATGATTGTGTAAACAGATTTATATATATATATATATATATATATATATATATTTCTATGTACACTTTCTAAATATTTGTAAATGTGTAAATATTTCGTAAATAGGAGTTAGTTTTATATATAAATAAAGGACCCCTACTTTTTTGATAGGTGCCATTGGATCTTTTGCATCCACCTGAGCTACCATCAACTCAAACAGATGGAACCTTAGTTTAATGTCTCTTCCAACAGATGACACACTTAGGAGTACAACTCCCCCATAATTCTTTATTGCAGTATCAGCAATTCAGTCACCTGGAGTGGGAATAGAACCCACAGCCTCCTGCTCTCTAGCACCAAAGGTGAGTGTACGACTAGTTGCACTACTGAGACTGAGTATAAGGTTCAAGAAACATGAACAGCACGTGGGTGAACCAGCCAGGATACAAAATGCAGAACAATAGTAAAAAATCCAAGGTCTGGAAAGGTTGGGATAAAGTAAGAGCACGTTTATTCCATACAATTAAGAAGTCACAAAGCTTTTGGGATCAACCCTTCATCAGTGTGTAAGGAAAAAAGTCAAACACCTTCATTTAAATAGTGAATTCAAGTCATAAAACTAACCACATGACACAGTTGTACTAAGCAGTTCAAATTAAAGGTATATACATATATAGAACATTATTAAAAATCAGTATACACATATAAATGAATGAAACACAAAATTAAAATGTATCCACACAAAGTATTATTTCAAGGTTAGTTGTGTTCTTTTTAAATAGGTTTAATGCTAACTGCTGTGTTTAAACCTTGAAAAGAATCAGCTTCTAGAAGTGTAATCCATGAGTATTCACATACGTCTAACTCATTATTAACCCCCCCCTTTTTTTATGTCTAATATTGATCACTCTAAAACTAAATGTATGTGTATCTCCCTTCTCCCTCACATGTTTACCAAAAGCATTAGTTGTTATCTCCCTCCGTATTTCAGATTTATGTTCAATAATTCTGTCCTTTAACCTTCTCATGCATTTCCCTATATAAAGTGTTTGTCAGACCTTACAGCATGCCATATATACAATGGCAGCAGTGTTACATGTTGCAAGGCACCTAAAAATATATTTCTTATTAGTATTAGGGTGTATAAATTCACAACTTGTGTTTATATCATCACTTCACAGATGCCAACTTTAGGATAGCAATAGACAGAATGATTATAGACTTTAAGCATTGTGGTTATAGTGACTCATTGCCATACCTCTCAACTATCCAGATTTTTGCAGAACGTCCAGATTTTTCCCTCTTATTTTTGGTTTATCCTTCATAAAATGTGTGGTTTTCTGACAAATCATTTGGGATTAATGCCACTAAATAATGGCAGACATTTGAGTTTCAGACTTCATATCCTTCATAAAATTCATGCTAATGCAAAACCTTGTAGTATATTAACTTTCTAAATTTATAAGAACAATGTTTAAAATTTGTCCCTATTTGTGGGTCTTTGCTCCCCATTGTTTTTGGTTTTGTCCAGATTTCTTGTGCTTACAGGTTGAAAGATATGATGAGGCATGATTAAAACAACTATTCTGTGTAGGTATCTAAGCAAGAACATAGATTAAGATTTCACCCAAAAAGATCAGTTATAGATTTAGGATATCATCAGTCACATATAAAAGCCACTAAATTTCCCCCGCTCTCCATATCATAGGATCAGGGGATCATAGGAGGTTACTAGGCTAACGGCCCTGGGACCCTTACAACCCTAGCCAAGAGTTTATTCCCCAAAAGAAACCTCAGTCAGCACCTGTTGCCCCTGTCAGTGAGGGACACAGGTGGAACCCCTGGGACAAATATGTGGTTTCCCATCCACTGATCAAGGTTGCGCTTGAAGAGGGTCAGCGTAGTGCTCTGTTTGACATGTATGGGAAGTCTATTACAGAGACAGGGCAGCCTCTGGGAGACAAACCTGTCTCTCCAGCAAGTTTTGTTAATGTCACATATTAGGTTCAGGTCTTTTGAGCAGGTAGAGCATGAGGAGTTAGACTTACGGATATGGAGCGTCTCCAGTAGGGCAGGGTCCAAGATTGCCTTGTAGGTGAGACACAGATCACCTCTGAGCAATCTGTATGATATCAAGTAGAGTGATAGTGATTTGATCCTGTCCACATAGAACAGGTGTTGGAGGCCATAGCTTCTCTTTGTGAGGTATTTCAGTGGCTTTTCCAGTTGGTGCAGATGTTTGGAGAGGTACATCCCAAGTGGGGCATTATACTCAATTATTGGTCTAATGAGGGAGGAGTATAGAGAGGTAATAACCTTCTTTTTTCTGGATGCAATCCCTTTACTTATGAGATGAACCAAGTAAAAGGCTTTTCTGACCACAGCCGCTACATGATGGTTGAATGTGAGGTTGCTATCAACCTGACTGCCTAGGTGTCTCACCACAGGTTGTGTGCTTAGGGGTTTGCCATTGATGTGGTAATCAGTAGGGATCGTGTTTTTGCTGAATGGTGCAATGATACATTTTTCTGTATTCAGCTTGAGCTTTATTTACTTCACTCACTAAAAACTAAAGTAAAAGTTTACACACTGCAAATACATAATATTTATTTATTTACTGTTTGTTAACTGGGTAAGTGAGGTGTCCCAGGGATCCTTCTCATCTACAACTTGGGCCATAGGCAAAGGCACAGCACATGCAAAACAGGAAACATTTATACAAGAAATATACAAAGAAAATAATTAGATGAATAAGTTTGTCATTTCAAAATTACACAAAGAGTTGAAATAGCTGCACAACAATCATTACACAAACTTTGTCAGTAGGGGTTTGTTACTTGTCTTAGACATGGTAGAACAAATCTGAAAAAAAAATTAGGAAGTGCGTTGTAAAATCAATTGAAATTTGCAGACAGGAACATAATTTAGTAAAACTTACTTTTATTCATTGCAGCTTTGTGCTGCTAACCATTGTCCCTGTAACAATTGCATGCATTTTCACTATGGAGATGTTTAGAAATGGCTGATTTAAATCCCTGGTAAGTCTTTTAAGATTTTATATCTGATGACAGTTTATTCCATAGAGATGGGCCCAATTTGGAACTGGAAAGTTCTCCATTGACAGCTTTGAAAGGTGATCTGTAGAGTGTAACACCATTTTCTTGGCTACTTCTTAGACAGTATAACTGTTTTTTTAGGATGATTTTTCTTTTTAGCTGATGGCAGTAGCCATCTGTTAGGATTTTAAATAATAAACTCCTAATTAGATACATGTACACTGACACTTCAAAATATCCCATCTCATGTAAAACAAGACACAAACCCAAATCTATACTTACTTTAACAGAAAGGAGATATATTAAATAAATAAATAAAAAAATGAAACATAAACCACATTTCATATTCACTACAATGTAAAAGAAAAGTATCTTTTCACAGTATGCAAACTTAAATCAGCCTCATAGAAATTAAAGTCATTCTCATTAGTTAGAATTGCTTGTTTAGTTCTGTGTTGTAGTAACTTTTCAAAATTAAAAAAAAAAAAAAAACAACTTTGGCCAGTTATGTGAGTTGAAATTAAAGCTTGTGGTAATTAATCCTGCACCCACCCTGGTATTTTACATTACACAACCAGTCAGCCATCTTAGTTTTAAGACTGCTGGAAGCTTGAAAACAAAGCATTCAGACTATATTTTACATCCAGGGAAGTACATTTAAACTACATTTCAAATGCTGTACTTGTCCTACCATTTAAATCATTTTTTTGTGTTTCCCATTGTATTTGTTCTGTATATGAATTGAACAATATTAATTGAAGGCACTTTTATAGTTACAGTGTTTTATAGTATAGTACAGTATATTCACGTGGTTTCTGTGTTCTACCTAGGTGTTTAAATAATTTCTGAGTGAGCTCTTATTTTATTTCATTTTTACTATCTCTCTTCTGAATTTTTCCCATTCCCCTATCCTATTTCTGCTGGGGGCTTCTGAGCTACCCTCACCTTAGAGTCTCCTCCCTGTCTCATCTTCTTTATACCTGGCCCTAGAAGCTCCTCCCATATTATCTTCTCTTTTTGTCTTAGTGGGTACTGACAGATGAAACTGGGAAGGCCCTCCTCTTAGAATATTAGTGCACTTTGAAATTACCTTAAAGCATGCTTGTGCATTTGTGTGTGTGTGTGTGTGTGTGTGTGCGCGTGTGTGCGCGTGTGTGTGTGTGTGTGTGTGTGTGTGTGTGTGTGTGTGTGTGTGTGTGTGTGTGTGTGTATGTGTGTTAGAGAGTTCATTCCTCATTGCTGGGTTGTCTGCCTTTGAATTGCCTTGTAATTATTTGTAGCTAGATGTTAGATTTATTTCTGGTACTATTCACACTAACTAAAGTGCATTTTTATATTAAGAAGACTGTGACTGAAATTCTAGTGGCAGTAGAAAGGTAACCTGGTCTGTCTGAGTGGGAAAATACCCAGGGACACTTAAAGTGAGAACTACTTGTAGTAGATAGTTATATGATTTTTTTCTGATACTGTTTCACTTTTTGCTAATTAAAGTGTGTTTTTCCATTAACAAGACTGGGCTTGCAATTTTAGTGGGAGTAGAGTGGTAGCCTGGTCAGTCTGAGTTGGAAAAACACACAGGCAGGCCTAAAGTGACAATTAGTTGCTGTAGCTAGTTGGTACCTTTTCACTTTTGGCTAATCAGAGTGTGTTTTTACATTAAGAAGACTGGGACTGCAATTCTAGTGGCAGTAGAAAGGTAGTCTGGTCTGTCCGCATTGGGAAACACACAGGGAGGCTTAAAGTGAAATAATTTCATCATCCAGAGTGCTTTTTAAGGACTTGATTGTTTGGTGTTAATCTACAATTCAGAGCTACTTTTGCTGTGCTTTTACATTAAGAAATTCCAGGATCATCCAGCTTGTGGCAGGTGTTTACCTGGTCCCTCAGGGCTGGGAAGCACTCCAGGGAGTTTAAAGTGTAGTCATTTATTGGCCAGGGGACACAGAAGTTATTTTTCAACTTTTTGTTTCTGTTATAAACTAGGTGTTTTTGTGCAGTGCTGCTCACCACACAGTGGTGGTTAGCAGTGCTTTGTTAGCAAACGCTTAGTTTGTAAAATTTACCTATAAAGCTAGTATATAGGACTTTAACCTGTAACACAGAATGGCTTTGTGCAAAACTAAACTTAGGACATGTAGTTAATGCATCAAACAGCTTTAATACCAGATCATAGCACAATCTAACATCTAGCCTTAACCCTAGACACCACCCAGGTGACTCCTGTAAAACTAAGTCTCTAAACCATAATAGCCCAACCCTAACACAGGCCCTTCAAACATGGATATGCAATTTCCTAATGTCTCTGTTGCCAGCTTAGTAGATATGGGCATCCTGAGACAGTGTAGCAATTGTCTCATGTACTGAGACAACCTGTTAATCTTTAAAGAAACTAACACAGTATGTGAGAGATGTACATATATAACTTCCATGAAGGCAAAAATCTCACTTATAGACAAGGTTGTCAAGAACACACTTGCTACATCCATCACATATACTGCTCACCACACACATACACCTTCTTACACTGAGATGCTTAAAAGACCTATCCTCAGCAATCACTAAAGCCCACACCAAAAGCAAAACATAATATCACACACAAGCTTACATCCAATAATCTCCCAAGAACAAAGCCTATAAGACAAGAAAACAATTTACCTAGTACTCTTGTCATAGGGGATTCTATTGTATGATACACAGATGCCTCACTTTCTAGACTAGACATGGAAAAGATAACCATTAGTTGTCTAAAACTGTATCAATCTGCTTAGAGTCTTTTAGGCAATGGGTTTAAAGATGGAGCTGTCTCTATCTATATTAGCAACAAGGGCAATACCAGCTTGGTTAAACAGGATGATGTCCTTGAGTTCATCTGCATTCAAGTCTCCATAGACAAGGTTCTTTATCAAGCCTTATGCCATCTACAGGTCACCCTCTATGACCCACAAAGCTCACAATTATTACCTAGACCTACTAGCAGTGCTCACCATTCAACTAAATGCCCTGTTCAAGGGAGACCTTAACTAGTCTTCTATAGAGTGGGAAAAGTACACTGCCTCTAACTCACAGACACAATGTTTCCTGGACTTTTTCAACACAAACATACAATACCTAGTACTCATTAACATAGGAGAGCATTGCATCCTCTCTCATGTCATGTCCTCATTGGTGAGGTTGGACCACAAAGCTGTTTTCTTTGAAATAAAAATCAACCCAGAAAACTCATACCTCGCAACCTTTTAGAGTAAGAAATCTGGGCAAAGCCATAAATAATGGGGAGAGAAAGGGCCAAAAATAGGAATGGGTTTTAAATATTACTCTTACAAACTTATCAGGTTTTGCATTATCATGAATTTTCTGAAGGGTATAAAGTCTGAAAATCAAATGCCTGTCATTATTTCCTGACTTCAACCCACAATGATTTGCCAGAAAACCAGAAGAAAACCACAATTTTATGAGACGGGACAAAAATATGAGACAAAAATCTGGATATTCTGCAAAAATCTGTGCAAAAATCTGTACAATTAAGAAGTATGAGGAAAAACCTAAACCTGTAACAGCTAAGAACTATTCCAAAGCAAAATACATCCCATTAAGCGATAGTTTGTTAAAATTCATGGCTTCCCAAACTCAGAGAACACAGCTATCTATGCAGAATTATTCACAGAAACCCTGAACAAATATGTAAATGGCTACATTGAGGCTGGTTTACCTAGTAGAGGTACACCCAAATCCCACACCAGAAACAAACCCCACTGGTAGAATCCTTGCCTTAGGTTATATAACAAAAGAAAAAAGTAATTGACAAAATCAGTAAGAGCAACTCCCATGTGACAAGATCCCAATGATTCAACTAAACAGGAAACTAAAGGTCTAGTAAAGTTTATCAGGGCCAATTACAGGTCAGGATAGCCTCCCAGGCTAAGGAAAATCACAAGACCTTCTTCAGGCTATGTCAGGAACCTTAAAGGAAAACTCCACCCTAGAACTAAAAAATATGTTTTTTTTTTCAGTCTATCTTTGTTTCCAGACCTATTTTAACACCTAAATTGACTCTAAGTGCTTTATTTGTAATTGTAGCCTATTTATCACAACATGGCTATCGATGGGGCTTGCTATATCAACATGATCTATTTCTCCTTCAAGCCTTTCTCTTTCCCATAAAGCATTTCAAGTCTCATTTCTGTGACTCATGCCAGACATAAGGAAGTAACTGTGAATTCCTATGCCATTGACACATAATGGGAAATCTGTGACTCATTGTCAGTTTGTATTCCTTCTGTGTTAAGCCTGCTTCTTTTCTGTTGCTAATCACCCTCATTTATGTTTAGATCAGAGCTTGCTTTACAGTATAATTTGAAGTTATCTAGCAGCAGACACGGTTGTAGCTAAATTGGATGCCTTTGTTCTAAGTGTTCTTTTGTAGTCCAACATGAATTGACGGTCCCCTCCTCCCACATTACTGCAGAGGTGTGAAAACTGTCACTGCAACTGACAGCTCAGAATAGAAAAGAAGGGAGTGCGGAGTTCAAGATGGCTGCCGTCCTGTAGGTGGTGCTGATCCACAGAAGAGCTATCTCTCAAAATATTTTCTTATCAAATGATAGTGAGAATCGATAATTTACAATCAAACTAACACATTTCAGGAAGCATTTAATCTGATCTACTTACCTGTGGGGTTAAAAACATCTTGGCTTCAACTGATTGTTGAGATTGCTGACGATTGGATGTGGAGTGTGTACCACATGTGAAACTCTGGTGCTGAAAACATTCAGGCCGGATTAAATCTAAACACAATACAGAAAAACAACTACTATAATATCTCAAAAGAAAAGAAAGAATATGTAATTCGAGTTGGATTCCATGGAGAGTCAAATTACAAAAGCAAAATTTTCTTCATTAGTTTCACCGGAAAAGGACAGTACTTCAGAAAGAGCCAGAACAAATGAATCTCAAGAAACTAATAAAAATACTCCAAAGACTAGAACTGAGACTTCCAACCTAGAGGATCTGAAAACAGCTCTGCAGCCTATTCAGGAGGCTATTCAAAACCTATCTACCCAGTTACAAACAGTTGGATCTTCGATAGACAAGATTCTTACCAGGATGGATAAAATAGAGTCTAAAATTGTGGATCAAGATATCAAAATAGAGAACATACAAAAATCTACTGATGCCAATACAAATTCTATTCAAGATTTGCAAAAGAAAGTATTAGACCTTGAAGCCAGATCCAGATGCAATAATATCGTGTTAAGAGGCATCCCTGAAACTATAGAGCAAAACAAGCTGTTGGAAACAATAACTATAATATTCTCTCTGTTCTTAGGAAGCGACTTAGAAGCAAAACAAATTACCATCGAAAGAGCTCATAGGGCACTTAGACCTTCTCCAGTACTAAATAATCCAAGAATTGTCTATGTGAAACCATTGAACTTTCAGCATGTGACTAAGCTATTATTTGCTGCAAAATCTAAAAAAATTATTGAATGGAATGGGTATAAGATCAGCCTTTCCCAAGACCTGTCACCTCAAATTAAATTAGAAAGACAAAAGTTAGCCCCCTTCTGTGCTTATTTGATTACTAAACAAATTAAATTTCAAATGAGATTCCCCAATACATTACAGTTCTCGTTTCAAGGAACTAAATACCAAATAAATAACCAAAGCGAAGCAACAACATTGTTTATTAAACTTTCCAAATTTCATCCAGATTAAGCCAGTAGGATTGCCTAAGTCGTATGATATTAATTGTTCCTGCTTGACACCATAAACATAACCAGAAACATTTTACATTACTGTATATCATCGCGATTACACATACCTTCATGTTTTTTTCTCTCAAAAGTGGTCCAGTGAGTCTTGACCCATCATAGGTGATGGTTATACAGGCCTGGTGTCTTCGTGAGTGACTGGCAGGCTGACAGACTACAGCTCCCAATGGTTTTGTGCTGCTGCGCGACCTCTACGCACGTATGACCTTTTTCCCAGGCTGCACCAGGTTCTTAAAGGCAAGGCAGCTTAAAGGGCAGGAATTCATCTCAATTTATGAACATTCGAAGGAATGGGAAGAATTCTTCAGTGGAGCAAAATAACTGAAAGATATTTAAAGGTTCGATATTGTCATTATTTTAAGAGGTATAACAGATGGAGGACCCTTATTACGTCCTTTTTTTTTTTTTTATTCTTGGCTGTTTAATTGATCTGTTGGTGAGTAAAGGTGTCTTTTTTAAGAGTGCTGTAATGCTGTAGCTACTGCTGTGTCTTTGGTACTAGTTGTACATCGCGAACTATGCTGCATCTCTTTTTTAGACTTTATAGATAGAGCGCTACATCGCATCAAGAATTCTCATGCTGAGTTTTCAGTTACATTGACTGGATCATTGTTATTCTTATGCTATTTAAAGGTAGAGGAGGCTGGACTGCGAACAAAGGGAATATTCAGTGTGATCTGGCTGGATTTGTTTAAGCTTAGTTCGAAAGGAAAATGGCCATATTCGTAAATGGACTGGATACTATTATATGAAAGCCAATTTGTTTATGGTTTGTGATGTGACATGTATATGCAATCTACAAGAATGCCATTTGTTATATGGTGACCTTGCAGGAAATATTTATTTAGATCTCTAACTATTTACTTGTGAGTTCTATTATGCTATTGCATTTTTACTACATTGTGAGGCATATCTTTAAAGTATATGGTCAAAGTTAAGTCTTTTAAAGTAACACATAACTATTATACATAGAGTCTCATATGTTTTTTTTTTTACATATAGATATTATTTATCTGGCTAAGAATGTATTTTAGACTCTATTGCTTCTTAGACATAACTATCATAATCCCAACAGTTTAAGCTACATCTAATAGTAATGTCATATATTAAAAGTATAAATAGGACAGATCTTTTTAATGATGGTTGGTACTGTTATATCTGAATGTTACGGGATTCTCACTATTTCCTTGTTTTATGCTTTTTCTGTGGAATAGGGTTAGATGTTAAGGATAGTTCAGTTTTCTATGCTCTATAATGATAGGCTTTTAGAATTGGGATACTTAGCAACGTATGTTTTCAATGTAACAAAAATAAAAAAGTTAGACTACTTTTTTAACCTAATGGGTATTTTTCAAAGACGTAGACGTATCCCTCACTCTTCCACATTAGGAATTATAGTGGGTAGGCACAGGGTTGCATGTGGGAGAGTTTCTCATCTATGTCCAAATTTTTTGTGTCATTCATGGTATCCTTCTGTATGGTTTTCATTTTCCAACACATCTAATAGAGTTAACATAAGATTACATGTTTTAATTACTCTATGTGGTCTTTAGCTTCATGGAATGTAAAGGGGTTGCAAGCAGATAATAACAGAAAACTCTTTCTACATTTGGTCCTTAAGGTGAATCTGGACTTTATAATGGTACAAGAAACACATCTAGTAAAGGAGCAGTGGTATCCCTCTTTGAAAAAAAAAATGGATTAAAACTATTATTGCGGCGGGAAATAAAACTAACAAGGTAGGAATTGCTATCATTGTTAAAAATTGTTTTTAACATGATATTATAAAGCAAGACTCAGACCCAGAAGGTAGATGGTGTTATTTCGTAACTAAAGTTGCTCATCTAAATAAACCAATTTTAGTTGTCAATATTTACGCCCCGTGGTCCTTTCAACAAAATTTTTTGATGAATATTTATAACTTACTTAAGTCCTTCCCTAATCATTACTACATTTTGGGGGGTGATTGGAATTCAATTCAAGACCCTAAGTCAGATAGAACCAACATGAAATCTAAGTTTAATATGCGAGCCTCTACTGCAATTAGTGAAATTAAAAGTGATTTCAATCTATTTGACCCATATTTTAACTTCTCTTCACAGCGGCTTAATAAAGGGTTTACTTTTTTCTCACAATGTTATAAGTGTTGGTCCAGGTTGGACTTCTTTTTGATTTCTGATGTTTTTTTCCCTTATGTACTTTCATTTATTACTGAACCTAGGGTTTTTTCAGACCATTCTAGAATCACTTTGGTTATTGACTGGCTATACAATCATTCCCTAAAAAACAGGACTATTTTGTGGTGCTTTAATCCTAATCTACTTAAAAAAATGATATTAAACAAGAAATTGACAATCTTCTTGATAAATTTATACTTTCTATCTCAGAGGAAAATACACCAATAGATATAATCTGGGCTACCACAAAAGCAATGATTAGAGGGGTGTTAATTAATAAATCCTCATTTCATAAGAAAAATACCCTTAATAAAGAGAATAATATCAAGGAAGAAATAACCAAACTTGACTTGGAACTTCAAAAGAATTACTCATCGAACTTAGAAAATAATATATCTCAACTTCAACGGCAACTCCTATCACTGCAAGCAGAGAACTTGTCGTTTCAGGAGACGAAATGTATAGCCAATTACTCACACCGGGCCCAACTCCCTACCAGATTTTTAGCAAGACTACTTAATCATCATAAACCTATACTTAATATTTCAGAAATTACTTTTCAAAATAAAAATTATAGAAATGTACAAGATATAATTGAGATTTTTGAAGAAATTTATAAAAATGTTTATAATCCCCTTCCTCTGTCATACGAGGAACAGGATTTGCATCTATTTCTCAAACAATTAACATTCCACAAAATCAATGAACAGCAACAAGACCTATTATTGGCTGACTTTACCCAAGCGGAAATCAAAGTAGCAATTAACAGTTTGAAATCTAATAAGGCACCGGGCCCAGATGTTTTTTCAGCCGAATTTTATAAATGTTTTATTACAAAAATTTCAGTTATATTATGGCATCTTTTTGCATACATTACAAATTTTGGTATTACGGACCCACGTTTAAACGCATCTAGAACTATTTTACTTCTTAAACCAAATTCGGACACGACTAATCCTCATAACTATAGGCCCATCTCTATTATTAATTTAGATATGAGAATTATGGCGACTATATTGGCTACTAGACTTAGATCTGTTATTACATATATTATATCTCCAGAACAATCGGGGTTTATTAACCAGAGGCAGACTATGGATCAAACACTTACTCTTGAGGCAATGATTTTGCTTTCTTTGGTTAAACAAACTCCTATATACACATTAGCTATTGATGCCTCTAAAGCTTTCAATCAAATTAATAAGGAGTTTTTAGCAGCAATCTTCCCGCATTTTAACATTCCTAAACAATTTATTCATTATATTAACACCCTTCATTTGAGGGCGTATACCACTTTGCAAATAAATAAATGTTCAAAGAGAATTGAAATTAATAATGGGGTAAGACAAGGCTGTCCCCTTTCACCCCTCTTATTTAATATATTTATCGAGCCTCTGTTTTTACTAATAAAACAAAAAACTTTTCATAAGATCCCGATTTTATGTAATACAAAAATTCCATTTTCAGCTTATGCAGATGATTTAAATATCTATTATTCTCTTCCTAACTCAGATTTTAATAAAATAATAAAATCAATAGATACATTCTCTAAGTTCTCTCATTATAAGGTGAATATGAATAAATCGATAATCTTCCCTTTAAATAATTATTCACAATACCCAAGTGTTTTTACCCCACAGTATATTAAAATTAAAGACCATCTACACTATCTTGGAATTTCTTTTTTCCAGGACGCTCATAAATATTATTGAGAGAATTTGAGTAGTGTGTGGTCTAACATACAAAAAGACCTGGACAGATGGGCACAACGTACGCTTCCTTTCCTATCCAAAGTGGCTATTATAAAAATGAATGTACTTCCGAGGTTACTTTATATATTTAATGCATCTAACACATGCATTCAAAAGAAATTTTTCAAAAAAACCCAAACTGTTTTATCAAAATTCTTATGGCACCCAAAACCTACCAGGATAAGTTATCAGAAACTAATTTATCCTAAGGATAAAGGAGGTGTGGGACTTCCAGACCTCAGGTTATATTATGAAATTAACAAATGTAGTAGATTAATTACCATTGCAGAATATAAGGAGGATCCAAATAAGTGGTGCCCGATATGGGTGAAACTATATTACAATTATGCTAAAACATTACAGCTTAACCCCAGGGCTCTACCTTTTTTAAATAAGAAAAATAGGAGGATCTATAAAGTGAATAAGGATCTAAAGGAGCAAATTATAATTACTCAGAATCTGTTTGAGTCCTTGAATTTATACTCCGCATACATGACACTCCAGCTGATTCACCTCAACCCCAATCTTAAATTAAATGATAGGGTGATTGATCTAAATTCCTACCCATTATTGAGGGATAAAGCTGTGTTAGATTTTCTTCCATTTAAATTTGATTCAGCAATCAGTATGAGGGACAAATTAAATCTCCCACATAAATACACAGTTATTATAAGGCAACTGAAGGAGTTGTGTAATAAATTCTGGGATGACAGTAATATCTTAGATTCAGATATTTTGACATGTAAAACCATATGGGATTTGTTGCAACGGAAAAAAAAATGATTTTGAATGTATATAAAGTCATCATTTCTATGAAATGCAACAAAGAAGCTATTCACTCTAGTTATTGGAGTCAACAGGACCCTACGATTACATTCACTAAAATTGCACAGGCTATTCAAAAGTTCTCCAAATTCTTTCCCCTTCACAAACTAAGATATACACAACTTATGATTCTCAACAACGCTTACTACATACCCCATATATTAAGTAAGTTGTACCAGGATATTCCAGTAAACTGCCAATTTTGCCCATTTCAAGAGGTAGATATCATTCACATATTCTGGAGTTGTAAATGTTCATACAAACTTTGGTGTGCTTTAAGGGTTAAGTTAGAAAAAATGGGATATGAAAAAACAACCTTATCATGGAAATTTGCGCTCCTACATATTGCCCCACCAGGAATTAGAAAGAAGCATATACATCTGCAAATACCTATTTTTATGCTAATAAAATACTACATCACATTAAATTTGAAAAATAGAAATTTACTATCATGGGATGGTTTTAAGCAAGTAGCTAGTAAGCAATTACTTGCACACAAATATTTGTGGTATTCCATGAAGCAACAACCTTTACAGGAGGATTTTTGGAAATCTGTATTAGACCTGATTATGACATGATGTTATGGAATTTGCATGAGTTTTATTCATTATGATATAGATGAGAGTTGTAAATAGTTATTTTGATATGTAGTCTGTATTTATGTTTAGTGATTAAGAATTGTAAGTGTGTTTTTTTTCTTAAAATCAATAAAGAGAATGTTAAAAAAAAAGAAAGAAAAGAAAAGAAGGGAGTGCCATTTCAAATGTCTTCCCCTCTGCCTTCAGAATCATTTGTTAGGCAGCAGCAGAAAGATTTATGTAAAGAATTTCAAATTAAATTTTGTAAAACAGTTGAGGATAATTTTTGATTATTTAATTGTGTACACTTTATTAATTTCCTCCTTATTTCTACAAGACATTATTATGTTAACTTATGTTTGTTTTGCAATCTTTTTGAGGAACATCAGCCTAGTGACATGTTTTTGTATTTTACATGACATTTTCATCATCTCCACACATTTTGAAAGACTATAAAACAGTAGATAGCAAACCTAAGTATATGATGCTGGCACAGTAAAATTATGTACTGAAAACTCACTGTTTCT